>NC_051182.1:81752768-81863143 GCF_013339695.2 Rhipicephalus sanguineus | reverse complement strand
TCTTTTCGAAGCATTAGCGCCCCCGAAACAGATTAGTATTCGGCTATCTCTGCTTTTCTATGTTTAATAACGGTATTACGGGATACTTTAATGTATATTCGTAAATTTATCTTGGAATGCCCGATTGCCTCACAGAGAAATGTATCTCAGTGTCAGTATTTTAGGTCTCCAGCACGTGTATTTCGATATCTCTATTATGGAGTACATTTCTCAGTGTCTCCGCCAGCCCCGATCGAGTGAGCTGATCAGCTTCAAACTCGGAGATTGAAACTAAGGCTTCTGTCCGAACGTCAATCTCAATAACATCAGCAATCTGCAAACGTTTGCAATAGCTATTTTGCTCTTGCAGCTGCAAATAACTTATAAGCAATGTCAAAGATTTAGTGCTTATTACTAGAGACCGGATTTTAGACGAATGCCAATTTTGTTCCTTGCGCTCATATTGTGCAACTTTGTTATATTTGCATGAAATTGAGGTTAAGAAGAGCTTTTACGGAGTTTTTATAGTGCCTGTAATGCCTATTTTTGGTGTTTGTCCCTTAATGCTTACAAATGCTTATAAATACCTATTTTCAAAAATGGCACTTTATATGAACTCCTTTTCTCCTCAGATTTCGCTGCGGGCTGCAGTATGAGACCGTTATTCATGAAACCGCGCAACATTGACTGTTGGGAACTATAGGATTTCACCTAGTCCTCTGGTTAAACCAACTCCCTGAAACAAACACTAGCAGCAGTGAAGTGGGACACGCGGGCCAGCATTCGCCGCCGTACTGACAGGACGAGAGGGGCTGGCGAAGTCGATAGAGCAGAGAGCCATCACCGGAAAGGACAGTGAAGGGCAAAAACGGAAGAAAAATGTGATGCGCACGCGGCTTTTGTTTTCGTTGTAATTCACTTTGTGAGGTGCTCAGTGCAGTAGCGTAGCCATAACTTTTTTTCGGAGGGGCTTCAATGATTCTTTATGTATGTTCGTGCGTGTGTTTGCATGTCTGCGTGTGAAACTCAAAACTCAAAAGTTACGGGGGGGAGGAGCGATGACCCCCCCCCCCCCGAACTATACCAGTGGTTCACTGCCAGAGGAGAAATTGGCTCTACGCGATTCGACCCGGCCAATAGGGAGAATTCCTCCCTTCTTGACTTTTAGCAATCTGGCTATCTGCTCCTGCTCTGCCCTTCTGAGTCATGCCGAAAAGACACCCACGAGCGTATTTATTCTACAGTGGACACTTGAATTGCCGTGAAGAACTGGGGAGAGACCGTGTTCTGCGAACTGTGAGGGACAATTCACAATTGCCCGTCTATGTTCAACAGTTGGTGCCATTGTTGCATATTAAGCAATAATATTTTTGTTTGGCTGTTGCAGAGAGAGGTCACCCACGTGTTTGTTTATAAATATGTGCGCTTATATGAAAATTTATTGTGCCTATATTTACAATTTTGGAAGCCTAAAAGGTTGTCTGGCCCGCCTATTCTTGGAGCCTAAAACGAGATTTTTCATTGCCTAAAAATCCGGGCTCTATTTATTACTTCCAGCAACTTAGTGCTGACATGGCCAATGCCCAAAACAGCACTAGTATGTGTACCAAAATTTCATGCAAGAATATTTCAGTTTTGCGAATGAAGTATTGTTTCCGGTGATACGAACTCTAAAAAAATTGGGGAGAGAAGAAGAATGTAGGGAAGGGTGTTTCAGCTCCACTAGCGTGAAACTTGTGGAGGGGCGAGCATGCAGTGTGCGCCGGTGTGTTTCCCACAGCAAAATCACTGCTAATGGGCGATAAGAGATAGAAGAAAGATTATACCCAGAGACTCGCAGTCCGCTTTTAGTTAACGTCCACGCTGGAAATCTTTATTGTTCAACTACACACACGAGAAATCTCCCAGTGGCACTACATTGCGGATCAAGATCCAGTGCCTATATATGCGGGGTGGCCGGTGAACGGTTGTGCAGCGCGAGCAGTCGGTTTTTACAGCGAAAGCTGTTATGAGATCATTTCACCGGCCGTTTTTGGCGCCGTAGTTGTCCGCCGCCGCCGCCGCCGCCGGTGTTCGTAACCAGTATCGCTTGAAATAAGAAAAAAAAACCAAATAAGAAAGAAACTCCAGGATGGAACGAGGTTCGAACCTGGGCCCTCTGCGTGGGAGCCCAGTATTCAACCTCTGAGCCATGCCAGTGCTTGGAACTGCTTTGCAAAAAGGTCCTATACAGGCTTCACGTCGGGAAGGAACCACATTAGCATATGCAATATAGCGTGGTAGAAGAGTAAAATAAGCACCAAGCGTCGCACAACGCGAATACTGTAACCAGGCGTCACACAATGCGAATTGCGCAACGAGCAGGTTGTTGAATGCTCCCAACCCATTACAAAGGACTCTGCCATAATTCTTCATCGTCATCAGGCACAGCATCAACAAAGTGCGCATAATGCCTTACATGCGTATACAGGTACCAACGCTCTCCGTAGAATGACGAAAAATGGCACAGTGCCTGCTGCCCTACTTCTCAAAAATTACAACGATTTATAGCGTAGTGGGTTCCTCGCAAGTGCACTTGTATTGGTTGCCAAGGAAGCCCATAAGCGCATGATCCACTTCCTCGGGGTCTCAGTAAAATTACACTGATTTATAGCGTAGTGGGTTCCTCGCAAGTGCACCTGTATTGGTTGCCAAGGAAGCCCATAAGCGCATGATCCATTTCCTCGGGGTCTCAGTAAAGTTCTTCGCCCCCCCCCCCGTCTCTCTCCTACGTCAACGTATGTTATACAGCATGACGGGAGAGTGAAATAGCGACCGGGCGTCACCCAATGCAAGTTACATAACTGGTGGCCCGTTTAAAGATTCCAACCCATTACAAAGGGCTGAGCCATAATTCTTCATCGTCATCAGTCGTCGCGTCAACAAAGTGGACATAATGCCTTACAGACGTGTAGCTAGTGCCTCGCTTCTCCGCGTAATGACGAATAATGGCTTAGTAGGTGCTTCCCAACTTCACAAAAATTGTGATTTATGGCGTAGTGGGTACCTTTCTAGTGTACTTGTACGGTAGCCCCAAGAGAGCTTAACGGGCTCTAGAAACGCCGCTCTTCCAGCTTTCGCTGTGACTGTGCTGCGGTTTCAGCGCAGGCCTGGCGTTTTTTTCAAGAAACTTGCTAGCAGACGCTGCCTGCGTCGGCGTTGTCTCTCGTGGGCGAGGGCACGTTCTCTTTCCTCGCGAGCTGCTAGCTCAGCGTTTATTGGAGAAAGCGCGTCTCTATAGTCAACGCGTGCCGTTGGCTCATCCTCGCCACACGGCTAGCGCTGAGGCTGTGGCACCCTCTCTCGCGCTCAAGCAAATTGACAGGACACGAAGGTGCAAGGAAGCAAATGGCTCACGAGGAAGCACGCGGCCACAGCAGACGATGATGCACCGCCGACAAACGGAGACCCTCATGGCTCGCTCACGTTAGCGGTAAGCCTGTCCAACGTGCACGGCAAGCTTCGCTGGCGAGTCATTCGTGCCTCTGAAAAACATGGCCACACTACCAAAAGCAGTTGTCGTTTACTTCGATCTACCAGCTGACCGCCGTGCGCTCTGTAGCTTGTAAGCTCCAAACTTTTGTTTCCATTTGCTTTAGATTAATGTCCTTAAGCTTCGACAGTGATGCATTTATGTCGATTTGGCACCATTATTTAGAACAATACTCGAATAATCTATGCTGTAGGCTTAGCGAGTGGAGATGGTCGCTTCCGAAATTTCGGAGGTCTTGGATTACGCGTTTGCTAGTTGTGTTTAATCCTCCATAGCTGGCGCCATTGGACCTGGCGCCAGCTTGGGGACACGTCATTTGATTTTACGCGATGCTTTTTTAAATACCGGTCAGACTAAAACGCTCTACCATGCCTGGTAACAAGGCGGATGACATCCGCACTTCTAGCGTGAAAAACGTGCAGCAAATAGCAAGCAGCTCGAAGCCTCTCGCGGCAGATGCAGACGACACGGAAAGCCCAAACCAGACGACGCACCGCACTGATCTAGCTCCTCCGTCGTCGATTGGCCACATCGCTCTCCGGCAGCTGGAGAATGGAGCGAAAATGGGTCACGGACCTATTTTCTGAACGGCAAAGAACGCCTGACTTCCACGAACCAAATCGCTTGCGCACAGCAGCCAGAGAACGGCAAACGGCAAACGGCGAGGTGCTGTGCTGCTAGCGTTAGCGGGCCATTATGTGCTTCGCCCCTAAAATATACCAGAGAAAATAGCGAATACAATGCCAAATTTGATTAACCTTGTACGCAGTGAGTTTACTCAATGAAACAATTTCCCGCTTTAAAAAACGATCAATGCTGACTGAATGACTACTAATAACATTTTTTTTATCAAACATGACAGATAAAAGTCAAGAAGACAACAAAATATCTGGAACTTACGAAGTCTTCTATGGTAACAAAGAATGCTTTGTCGCTGGCACATCCCAATCAAGTAAGTGTATCAAGGTAAATTGGCAGCATGAGAAATACATTCGATATTGGGTCATTTAGGACATAGTCAGACGAAATAGGCGTCTATTCAATTATACAACATTATCTCAAATATCTAAATGGCATTACTACCTCAATACAGCGGTGCGACCAAAACGCTCTTCTTTAGGAAACTAGATCATACGGCATTTCACTGCGTTCTTAAGTAACAGAACTATGCAAAATAGCACACACTGGTTGTTTTTTGAAATGCCTTTCTCATTTGAAATATTCAGCTGGCGCATAACATCCATGAGAACTAGTTACGTAGGAAGCGCCATTTCTAAAAGCACATCTTTGCGTATCACCTCTGGTTTTGCGGAACTTCCCCACTGATAGTGCTTCTTGGTCAAGTATGTTCCCTATCAATCGTGGAATTATTCCCACGTTCACGATCTCTTAATGAAGTGATGGTCACACCAGCTATGACTGCGTAGCGGAGCACTGCGTTGTGCAGTACAAAATACTCTGCGATGTTTTTCGGACTGCCTCATATACCAACCACTGTGGTGTGTGCATCTTTGACTGTTACTATGAACGCAAAAGTTTATTAGAAAATTCGGGCAAGGGCTTTAGCGTTATGAGTGCTGAAGTTCAAAATCCGAGGAGCTGACGGGGGAAGGCGTCTTTTTTTGCATTTCACGTTCTCAGTAACGTGACTGGTCGCTTCCAATGGTCACACACCTTTTGTAGGGTCACACGCCCTTTGTATATACCTCAAGTATTTCCTCAATGCGGCCGTTTGAAACATTTGCACAGTGGTCCAGAAATAGTGGTGGTTGGATTATATGCATAATATTACATTAAAAAACAGAACTATTTCAGAATCTGGTAAAATACAAAAACTATTTTTTATATTTGCTAGCGCACAGTAGTACAGCTTAGCTGGGATCATGTGAAAGTTATACAGAACATGGCGCGTCAAGCGAATTGTAAAGCACAACTCCTGGCGTCAGTGTCGAAGGACCTAGTGAATTGTAGTGCCGAAAACACCGTTGTGGGTCTCAACAATCGGAGAAGAGGGGGGGGAGGGTAATGCCTTCTATTTGTCGTTACTACTTCTTCGACAATATCATCGCAATACGTGCCGAAGCGCACCTTTCACCAAAAAGCTAATAAATGTATTTCTAGTGAATTTTCGTAGCACCTTTGGCTCCTCAGAATAGGAGCATTTCCTGAAGTCATCGAAATAAACACACAACAACCATTGTCATTGCGATGGACGTAGCCACATTGACAAGTCACGCTTAGATAGGCTGCATAGACGAGGCTGCTAGCAAGAAGAACACTTGTATACAACAGCCAGCCCGGAACCGGAAGCTCTGCCAAGATTGCTTCAGTAAACCGATAGCAGTGCTAAAAATGCTACTGGGGTCATGAAAGCATGGGGATAGTCTTGTGCTATATGTGCGCGCTAGATAAAATAGTTTGTATTGCGCGCTTAGTGAGCGCTCAAGTAGAGTGGAGCATTACAATTATTGCTGCATTTATTTATAGATTTATATATACAAGCATAAGTGATCAGAAGACGTTTGTTTTTACTGTATCCTTCACATAACCCCAGGGGCCCCACCACCGTGGTCTAATAGTTATGGCGCTCGACCGCTGACCCGAAGGTCGCGGTATGGAATCCGGCCGCGGCGGCTGCATTTTCGATAGAGGCGAAAATATTTGAGGCCCGTGTACTCAAATTTAGGTGCATGTTAAAGAAGCCCAGGTGGTCAAAATTTCAGCAGCCCTCCACTACAGCGCAACAGAATCATATCGTGGTTTTGGGACGTTAACCGTCAGATATTATTATGTACCACAGGAGTAACATTTAGCAACGAGATCTCAAAACTCATTAGTGCATTTTCTTGAGCGCGCTGTCTTTAGACAATAGGAAGTGTAAAAAAATATGCAAAGGACCACTTTATCGACGCCGCTGTCACCAATGTGTCGCTGCTTTTCGTAAAGCGTTCGATGCCTAGCTCACGCGTTTGCTAGTTAAGGCCATGATAGTACGAATAAAGCGAACAGAAATTGATTCACTACATTCTTCATCTATCTTGCAGGTGCAAAGGGGAATCTTGCAGGCAAGATTACCAGCAGTTCTGCAGGTGATTATGTCCTTCACACACATTCGATAAAAATGCGAAACTACTTGAGTAGCAGAACATTTATTTGTTCATCTTCCATTATAAGTTCTGCTGTAGAGCGTCAGATATGGGAGGTGTCGATAACGCATCATATCGCAACTGTTTGAAAACTTGTAATTACCAGTCATAGGCGCCTCTAGAGGGCGTATTTGATGTGCAATAGTTGTAGGAGAAAAATATATCTCGAGGCATAAACTTTTAGATAGAACTGCCAAAATGTACCGTACTTATGAACATTGGTGATGAAGGTTCCTCCAAATGAGCTGTGTTCGAGCATTAATGCCGTAAAATTGTGGGAAAGGCGAGAACTTAATAAGGCAAGTTCGCATAAAGAGACATGGGTGAGCTTTAAGCTTTCGATGCGAAAGAGATCAGGCAAAGGCGAGAAAAGCTACAAAAAAGAAGCAAATTTTATTATTTTCAAGCATGAAGCGAGGAATATTGATTAATATAAATCCAGCAATTTCATTGTGGTGAAAAATACTACTAAAATTGAGACACATGTTCAAGGAATTGCCGAAAAAAGTTATCTCGCTAGCAGTTCGCATTGATTAAGAATGCGAACTGCTAGCGAGATAACTTTTTTCGGCAATTCCTTCAACAGGAATGCGAACTGCTAGCGAGTGAAAAGAAAACTGAGGTAACAAAAGGTGCATGTGCTCGCTTGAAAGCCAAAGGGAAGATGGATGCAAAATACGTGTAATACAATATTTATTGACTGACTTATTTCAAGAGATTACTAGCGATGAAATAGTGATGAAAACCTACGTTAATTTCGCAGACATGTTTTGAATGATATGCAAATGTTATTGCGGAAATTAATACTCATTTGCTAAAGGTTTACAGCAAGCCAAAAGATATGGAATGCACTGTTATAGCATGGAAGAATTACAGAATGCATCATAACTGTCTTCAAGGAAGTTGTGAAAGCTGCAGTACGAACGCCGCCAGGTTTCCGCTGCATGAATGATGCAACGCTGAAGCATTAAAACAATAACTGCCATGCGATGCAGGAGGAAGCCTGCGGAAATAGCGGAAAAGTGATGATGTCTCATATTAGAATAAAATTGACATGAAGAGGCTGAGTTACATTTATAGTTGGATGGTAAAGATAGAATGAGGGCTCGTGCATTATAGAACCATAAGGTTTGTCAAGCGATTGGAAAGGCACTCGTACCTGGCAGCACTCAAGTTGGTAGTTGTACGAATTCAGAGCTGTGTCCGTGAGGGACTGTGCTTGATTGATAGGTAAAGACGTATAAAAAGATATCATTGATATATTGAAAATCGCGACTTAACAGAGGAGTACGCACATGTACAACATGGTTGGCAGGATAACTATATGTTGAAATTTCACGAGAGACCAGTCGGCTTCTTCATTTGATCATCTTCGTATTTGACTGGAAGCAAATTTAGAATTTCTGAATATCTAGGGGCTGTTGAACTTAATATATTGTTGGCTAATGATCAAGGTAACCTTCACATAGAATTTTGTGATCCCTTAAATTTCAGAACTAACAAAACAAATATCTGGAATGTAAGTATATTTTTTCTATGGGCACTAGAACTGTAGGAAATCATGCGTTAGGCACATATGGTACAATAGTAGTACATACTATATTCAGAGACCAAATGAGCAAGAAAAATGGCTGGTTACTGGCGTGTATTGTATAATTATGAAAACTGAGAAGCTAGAGAACCTATGCCAACGCAAGCTGATCGAATTATATTCTATAAAGTGATTGAAAATGTTGAGTTCACAGTATTAAAACAAAAAAATTTTAGCTCGCTTTTTTAACTTTCGCAATGAGCTTTGACGGAAACACAGTGGTATTTTATATCATGAACCACTGCCAAAATGCGCTACCACCAAATGCGCTTTGTTACGATAACATTTGAAATTTTCATTTTTGAGTGTTTTATCTCGGCGTTCATGTTTGCTGTTTGTGTAATGAATGCCTTCGTCAATGCGCAAAAGAGCTTTCTCGAAACGGGTACTCATACAAGTTGTGCCTTAACATTTAGTTTCAGGAAAGCTCGCTTGTTTGCTCTGGCGAAGACCACGCACACGAGAGGAATATAGACGTTTGTGCAGAGCTGCCTTCAAACAAAACTGTAGAAAATACGGAAAGTATATGTTTGTGTTCACCAGAGACGCCTGCCTAAAGAGGAACATGACACAGCAATCTGGGCTCACAGGCCTAGAACTAACTGAATAAATCATACTTATCTTTGAACGTCACGAACATGGTTATAAACAAGGAGTCTCGACACTTGGGATGTTTGTTCGAAAAAATGCGGCAGTGAAAGAAATAGTGAACTCTTTGTTGGGTGCAGCAATACTACCAAGAACAACGGTACCGGCGAGTGCAGTAGTCGATCTGCTCCTCTGTATGTCGGCTTCTGTAAACCCGTCATAGAATATTCCAGGCCTGCCTCTTGTGCTCACGTAACTTTTCGATTTGACACGCCTACCACTTTTACCTCATTTCCTTAGACACCCGTCTAACGGCTATTATTGAGGGAGCGGGTTACAAAGAATGTTATACAATGAACACTACCACAAGGCGCCTTGCGAGGCGCTTGCTTACATGAATGAAGGAAATAAAATGAGTTTTAAGGCCTCGTTTTTTTGTTAGACACAGTAATAATGAGAACTAACAGACAATAATGCCACGGAAAGTATAGGAGACCTTATTGTAGTAATTACGGTAATTATGATATAAGTGTGAAGAAAGTAAAGTGGACGAAAAGATGGCTTGCCGCCGGCAGGGACTGAACCTGCGACCTTCTAATATCGCGCCCGATGCTCTACTACTGAGCTACGGCGGCCGTCATCTTCACGTCCACTGTATAGGTTTATATGTGCTTTTCAACCAAGGAGTGTTAGTAAGCACAGATCGCAGCGATGGCGGCGATTGTGGAACAGTCGCCGCATGGCTGCGTTCTCATTAACAGTCATTATATTGCTTACATGAATGCGGATGAGCAGGAGGTAAAAACAATGTTTTCAGCATGGCTGTACTATCTTTGTGTCTTCGAAGAAAAACAGAGCATTCAAACGCCACAGTGCCCTGTGTGAGGAAGGGCTACAAATAAGGAATGCCGTCTGCGGTATCACATCCGCGATGGTGACATAATACGCGCAATTAAAAAACGCTGTAGTCGAACTTGAGATCTGTAGTATTGGATCAATTACACGGTGGTCAAATATGTTTGTGTGCTGATTCTGCTCGTACCGATGTTACACTCATACCATATAAGAAAGATGAGCGACTGGACCAGATCGCACGGTTTCTCAATGACCTCAAGAGTTCTTGCGAGGAATACCACACAGAAATCTGATGAACTACGCGCTTTACGAACAATGAATTGCAAGTATCGATAACTATTGAAAACCTTCTATACATCAAGTTGGGGATCGCAGGTAAAAGGGTCGCAAATTGCAAAAGCCGGAGAGTCCCAGCCAAGAATAAAACCAAAGAGACCTACGCATGTCAGCGCACCCTCCGGCAAGAGTTGTCCGGATGCTGCAAACGTAGTTCGAAATTGAAACAAATTACAAGGAAACCAACACACCAGTGTTCATTAGCGCACGTACAATATTCAAAGGGCACGACGTGACTGACTTCAGGCCGCGTGCGATGGCTCTTCGATTGTGTAGTACTGTTGTGTGCAGCGTGCAGAGTGAAGTAGTCCATAGATGACAATATCTTCCACAGTTCGAAGAATCTCGGCAAAAGTTCTTGGGCTGGTCGCGAACAAGCCTCACGAATACACCTTTTTTCGCAGTGTGGTAGTCTGCGTCAGTTCGTACGTGATGCCAAAGCGGAGGGTTCCAGTACGTTACGATGCAGCCAAGAGGAGAGTCTTACTAGACAAGGTGCGAAGGCCATTCTGCAGACGTCTGCTCCATCACCAAAACCATAGAGACGGATATACAGACAGACACAATGGATAGCAGGCTGACACATCTTCTCGAGGCCAAGCATCCCTCCCCGAAAGGTGGAGAAGGCAACGCTTGAATCGCAATCTCAGGAAAAAGATAGCCGAGCTCAATTGCACATCGACGAGCACTGCCAAGCCCTCTCTAGGCACAATGGCACGACAAGTTGTAATTCATCGACGGGCAGATGCGCACGAGAAGCAGTGGAACCTTCTCAAGCACTTGCTCCGCCGATTCCGGCACCAAGTCAAACCAAATGAGGTCCACGCTAAAGCGCTGCATGAAGCCAAGAGGTCGTCTTCAGAAGAGGAATGCTGGAGAGTCTAGCTAAGAAGTACCTGCCGCTCAGAACGGTAGCCGATGATGCTGCTTACCCAGGTATACAAAGGAATACCGAACACTGCGATGGGACGACCCTTTCAAGGTCAGCGAAGTCCGCCGCACCCTAAACTATCTAAACGGTAGGTCGCACCTGGCCCTGATCACATTAACACAAGGCACTCGGAAACCTAGAGGACGAGTCGATCGCCTTTCTCACAGATAAGATAAATCGCATTTGGAAGGAGGGAATAGTGCCGGAACAATGGAAAGGTGCAACAGTCTACTCACCCCCAAATGCGGTAAACCGCCAAGCCTGGACAACCTCCGCCCCATCTCCCTAACTTCTTGTGTAGGGAAGGTGGCTGAGCACGCATCCATAACAGACTCATCTAGCATATTGACACCAACGACCTCTTCCTCACACATGATAGGTTTCAGGCCAGGCCTCTCCATCCAGGATGCCATGAGCTTATCAAGGGTCCAAATACTGGACAGCTGCACTTGGGACACGAGAGCCATCCTCGCTTAGACATGGAGAAGGCCTTTGAACAACATCCGTCACGAGTTCGTTCTCGACGCCATCTCCAAAAACGCGGCTTAGGGTTCGTCCTTCCATGCTTTCGTCAGGTCTTTCTTGAACAGACATGTGCCGTCCTCAAGCTGGAGATTTGGAATCAAAGAAAATGGAGCTCGATGGAAGGGGCACCCGCAACCGTATCAGTCATCTCACGCTCCTAATCAACATTTGAATGGTCGGCACTCTCGAGAGACCTAGCCAGATCCAGGACATCGGTCACACGGTGTACGCGGACATCACTGTGTTGGTGCGCGGGAGGCAGTGAACGGACAAGTCGAAGCCGCGTCCTCCAGGAAGCTGTCGACACTACAGAGCGTTTTCTTACAGACATGGGACTCCGGTGCTCCCCCAAGAAATCAGAGCTCCTTCTTTACAGCCCAAATAGGAAGCGACCCAAGCCGCAGAACTGTGAGCCCCCACGGAAATTGACATTATTCTCTACAACAGGTGCGGAGATCCGATCCCCAAAGTTTCATCCATTCGAATCTATGGAATGACACTCGAAGCGACGGGCACAATTGCTTAACCATTCACAAATTGGCAAAGAGACGGATAGCGTCCATTGGTCTAATCAAGCGGGTAGCTAACAAAAAGGCGAGGCCTGAGCGAAGAGAACCTGATAAGGCTTGTGCACAGCTTTCTTGTTGTGCCATTTCACGTATGTGGCGGCTATGCACCTTTGGAAGAGGGCCGAGCGAGACAAACTAAATGCCATGATAAGGAAGGGGCTCAAGAGCGCGCGCGGACTACCAAATTACACACGCACTGACCGGCTTCAGCAGCTGGGTATCTACAATACTCTGGAAGAGATTGCAGAAGCGCAAGAAGGGCGCAGATTGTCCGACTCTCCGGCACCAGGGCGGGCAAACGGCTCCTCATAGAGATGGGCATCCCGCCTGCCAAGGTTGAATACACCTACCAGGGCCTTTCGAAAGGGCTGAAAGACGACATCATCATATCCCCCTCCCCGCGCAGTATGCATCCCCAACGCAACCTGGAAAGAAGGAAGGCCAGGGCGGCGGCTCTCCTACGTCGGGCGAAAGAACTTCCTGCCGGCAGCTGCTTAGTAGGCGCGGCCCAGTATGCCAACAGCAATAGTATTGCAGCAGTGTCAATCAACCATATGGGTTCGACCATTAACGCCGCTTCGGTACGATACTCGTCGTCGTGTGCGGCCGAGCAAGTGGCCATCGCCTTGGCCCTTCTGGATGACAAACATGAACATATATTCAACGACTCCAGGGCAGCTATCCGCGCCTTCAGCGTTGGCGCTGTGTGTAAGGAAGCCTGTAGCATACTGGAGGGCAAAATCATCACCACCCACACTCTCACGTGGTTCCCCGCTCACATGGGGTCCATCAGGGGAGACTCCACGAACCTGAACGAGCTAGCCCACCCTACGGCGCGAGGTCTCGCTTTCCGCGACCATGGAGAACTCCCTCGCCGGCCCGCAGTTGTGGAGAACAGGCATCATCCGACCACTTACAACGAAATTATGCCGCACTTCTATCTCGGCAGAATAGACTTTCCCCTTCCTAACAAGAAATTAAATCGAGCGCAGGCATTGACTCTCAGGTTACTCCAGACGGGTTCGTATCCCAGCCCGGCTTTATTACATAAAATTTATCCCGACATTTATCCCAAAAGCTCCTGCAAGCACCACAAGGAATTCGCTAGCCTAGACCACATGCTCTGGCGTTGCCCCTCGTTACGGGGCACGGACCAATCCAATGAAGACAAGTGCATATCCGCTATGGGAGCCCCTATGTCGGGGCACAACTATGGGCTTTCCAGAGGGCCCACGACGCGGCGGTCGGGCTTGGCTTGACTGTCGCAACGAGGCAGTGGGCCGCTGCGCGTTGAGTCGTGCACCTCAGGCCTTACAATAAAGTTTCGCATCCATCCATCCACCACATGGTCACGCATGCGTCAATAAACTAGAGCGGTAATTATGCAAACATACAAACTAAACCGCTCCATCTACCCTTTTCATCGTTTTTACCAAGCCTGACCACGTGCACAACATAGTGAAATTATAGTTTTGGCAGATACTGAAGTTCTTTATCGGTGAGATGCGCTGAAGCGTGAATGACACATTATTCGGCGCCCAACTTCCTGATATGAAAAGTTTTTCATATTTCCCTTTCCAATGAGCTGCCGTGCCTCCCGACAATCAACATACGGCCGAAAGTGGTCTGCATGCGCACCTCTTCCCATGCAAGAGCAAAAAGCATCCTGTTCAAGCTGATAGCAAAGTGCGATGGTCACGTATGCGCTCATAGAGGTTTTTAGGGGCGTGGCTCCTCTTGCTCCGCAACGAAGGCCAATCTCAGTCATATCGTGTGGGGCTGCCCTAAGCACCCCCCTCCCCCGTCCCTCCGAAACATATTAAATAATGAGGAGCATTGCGAGGCTGCCTTGCGCAGCTCGAAACCCGACGTCCAGGATGCCATCCTGGGTTGGGCAGAGAAGGTTGCGGAGGACTACCGTGTGTAGCAACCTCCCCATATCTCTATCACTTTGCCCCTTTCCTTTCAAAACGAGAAATAAAGCTTTTACCTACCTACCTACCTACCTCCCGAACAGTATAATAGATGGCGCTGTCCCATAGAGATGCATGCAAACTGCAGTTGGGTGACGATATACTGATGGCGCTGTCCCATAGAGATAGAAAAAAAAAACAAATAAAAAAATAAATATTTAAATAAAAATAAAAATAAAAAACATAAAAGAATTAAAAGTACAAAAATAAAAAAAGGAGTAATAACAGAAAAAGGAAAAATAATAAAAGCGGCGTATCGCTTTGATTACTGCTGGGCGAAACCACTCAACATATCACTGTGTACACATGATTGCTTCAGGAGCTTCGCCCAAGCTCTTCATCATTCACCCGTAGATATGCTGTAATTTTTTACGTATGTATTCATGCAGGTTCTTTACATATGCGTGACCGTGAGCGAAACGTCACTTTATATTGGTGGTTGAAGCCGGAATCGCAGCCATATGAGAGAGACAGAGAGAGAGAGGAACGTATGGAAAAGACAGGGAGGTTAATGAAGCTTTGGTTTGGTTGGCTACCCAGATGGTAGCGTGCGGGAAAGGGCGAAGAATAGATAAGGTAGAGCAGGAAGAACAAGAGAAAGGAATGAAAAAATGAACAGTTGTGAGATCAGAAATACGAATCCGTGCAGATAGTTCGGAGATGTTTGAGAAAGACAACTCGCCTTCTAGTAGCTCAGGAGGGGTTTCGTGGCCTGTGCATACAGGCAACCGTGGCCAAAGGTCCTAACTTTCTGATGGCGGTCGTCTTAAAAGCAGTTCGGCATTTTCGAACTAACCTTGTTGGCGCCAATTCATGCTTTTCCAGAGGATTGTCTCAAGAAACACGCACTGCTGGATGGGTGACATATCTGCAAAGAGTTGATTTCACAGTTTCGCAACGTTCTGGCCCGCTCCTCACAGGTGCCGGCGTACCGTCTTGGTTACTTCTTTATGAGTTCAGTGTGAAGTTATGAAGGATCCATCGCATTAAGTTTTTGTAAGGTACACACATGATATCCAGTTTATTAACAGAAAGTACCAGGTAGCACCTTCTCTGCTTCAAGGGATTGTTCATCTGTGCCGTGACACGCTGGAATGAGGCGGGCATGATGTCTTCAGGCGCACTTATAAAAATTTAATAATAAATAATATTATCTATGGTTTAACGTCCCAAAACCACGATATGATTATGAGAGACGCCGTAGTGGAGTGTTCCGGAAATTTCGACCACCTGGGGTTCCTCAACGTACACCTAAATCTAGGTACACGGGGCTCAAATATTTTCGCCTCCATCGAAAATGCAGCCGCCGCGGCCGGGATTTTATCCCGCGAACTTCGGGTCAGCAGACTAGCGCCACAACCACTATACCACAGTGGCGGGGCGCTGGTTAGATAAAGCAACAAAAACATGTCAGACCTAGCCAGCCACACAAACCAAGTTTTTCTATAAGGCTTGTTTTTTTTTTTCTCGCGAGAGCAATATCAGAATGGAATCTGCTTCCAGAACGCAATATTAAGCAAGTGGATTTCGCTGTCAACTGAATCATTGTACAGCATTGAATGTTTTTTTTTTTGCAGCCTTAGCATTGGGTTCGTTGTAAGGATCGTTTCTTCGCGTTATCGCATTTTACTTTTCTTTTTAACACGACAGTGTTTTATTCCGGAGTCCACCACGGCTATGCTGATGTATTTCCGTCACGGATATGATGTTGCAAAATATAAAGACTAACAGTTAGCAAAGAAAAAAAAAAACCAGAAGGAAAAGCTCCGTCACCGGGCCTCGAACTTTAAATAGCCAACGTTTTTATCTAGCTCGAATCGGTAAAATATTACCTTTATTTTGGCGGTCGCCTCAAATAACCCCCGAATCAAGCATTTATTTTGTGCTGAAATCTGCCTGGTTGTTTTTTTTTCTGAGGAAGAGCAAAAGCGCGCGAAACACGTCAAATGCTGCGGAGCGCCAAACGATCCGGCCACAGACGGCACGTTCTTTGCCCCGCTAATGGCAAGCTATTTATATACACCATTTACCGATGGCGATGCTGAGAGATCGGTTGCACTTCAGCCTGTTTTGTTCGTCACTAGCCAGATGGCGCGAAGGGCTCGAAGAGCGCGCTTTAAAGGTCGTCGCCTCACGCGGATGAGCGCGCGCCTCTACAGGGCGTGGTCGCTCGTTTGCAGGCTTATCTCGTGACGACGGTGGTGTGTACGTCTTGCGCTCTCACCCCAAGTTTGCGTTCAGAGCACGAAGGTCACTTCGCTCACCGCAACGGCCGCTTTTGCGAAAGGAGCGCGCTGCTCACACAGAAATAAATTACAACTGTGACAGTTCGCGCTCATACTCTGTATGTTCATTCTAGGGCTGGGCAGGGATACTCGGAAAAGTATTCCGCAATACAGATATCGAAATACACGGACTGGAAGCCTAAAATACGGATACTGAGATACATTTGCCTTTAGCGTAACGCGATATTTCAGAGATACTTTTGCAATATGACGAAAAAAGTATTCCGGAATACAGATACAGCAATACAGATACTAGAATACTTCGTTTTTATTTCAAGGATGCTCGTACTCCGCAAAGGACATACATAAGTGCAGCATAATGGTGTAAATAAAGTTGCAGTGCATTGAAACTCTCAGTTTATCTTTTTATTACAGTACCCTCAGCGCCAATATGACATCAGGGGGAGGGGCGGCTTACCAAGTACATAATTAGTAATATTGACATAATTACACATATCAATCGCAATAAAAAGTACACTATTTCACAGCAACAGTAACAAGCATTGGGCACCGAAATCGACATGCTTGATGACAACTAAATGAGCTATGCTAGAAATAGCATAGTTTAAGCAAATCACTCGAATCACTAATGAACACCAGTGAGTTGAGAAAACGTATGCATTTACTTTGCACATAAGATCTGCTATGCTGAGTAGGTTGCTGTGTGAGCTTCTCAAGCAGGCCGTCTTCCAAAAACCGTCGATTCGGACTGAGCACAAGACTCGCGGAAGAAAAAAGTCTATCTAGCGCTGCGGACGGGCACAAATTAGTGTTAGAGTGAATAAATACCGCCTTCATAGCCGAATAGAGCTGGAGCGCGGCGACATCTCTTCTCGGGCTATCTAGATACCGAAGCATTTCCTCCTTCACGTGGGTTGTTCTGACCGCTCAGAAGCCCAAGTCGGTCCCCATCTTCGGAATTCTCAGCCGTCTGGCCCGGTCGGCGCCGGATCAGACGGCTGAGGATTCCGCTGTCCATATAGACCAGAACACAGAGAATTCCATGCGCATCGCCATATTTGCATCGCGCGTCGCGCCATCTATCGCACACGCGGCGAAACAACATGCGCGGGCTGCCACGCCAGCAGACGCTACACAGAGCAAACGTGAAACTCCCGAAACTCAGCCCGTCGGAGAGCGTGTTTCGCGTCTTTTCTAGCCTGGACATTTTCGCTGATTTTATTGGAACATCAAGAACATCTTCCTCATGCAAGTCCACAATGTATACAGTACGTGCTGAGTGGGCTGCGGAAGCAACCTCGTCAGATACGTACGCTGTTACATTTGTAAAAAAAAACGTTCTCGCTGTAATACGCGTGAATCCTAATTGCCGTGCAGCTCGCGAAAGAGTGAAACGATGTTTTGTTGCGCCATATTACAAGCCATATTACACCATATTTCAGCATTCATCGCGTAATAATTAGAGTACGCTTTACGGGTACAGCTTTGTGGAACGTAATTTTTGTTTCATGAGCGTTCTTACAATAATGCGTCTTGCTCACAAAAGCGTGCTATCAGAGAGTATAACCTGCAGTATCGTTCAGCGTTTTTTTTGGAAGCTACCTGCGCGATTTTATTCTTGTAACGATGGTGCTTTACAAGCGAAACTGTGCTACTCTTAGTTAAGCCGGTTAGCTACGCCTGCGACGTAAAGGACACTGGCGCGAGTACTGTTTACTTACGTGCCAATACATGTATTATGTGGAGCTGGATGCCTCGTGTCCAAATAAATTTGGGGACGTCAAACACTGCATTGAAAGCACGAAATTCTGACCAGCTGTTGAGGAGCACCGTGCCATTTATTACCTTTTGAAGAGGAAATCTCGAAGGCGTGGATGCCATCAAGTCACTAAAGCTTAATACTACGTTGAAAGTGGCAAAGCATGCTGATTGCTTGTGCTTGAAAGCACTACCTTGCACTAGACTTTCGTCAAAAGAAACGCTCAAAGGTATGAAGTGCACCCCCACACAAAGCTCGCGCCTGCCTTCAACCCAGCTGCGTGTCACGCAAATTAGGTTCGTAAAATGAAATAGGTGGGCATCACACTGCAGAATACACGCAGTTAGTGTACTTACTCGCGCATTTTCACTCGGCTCCTAGTTTTTTTGCTTGAATCACAGTTATCCACTCGCGGCGAAGCTGAGAACACCACACTGGCACTATTTCCGTGGCGCGTCGTAATCGTCGCAGACAACGCTAATATCCTCTTGTTGCGCAGCTTGTTTTGGCATCCAAAGACGACGCAGTAGTGCCCAGACGAGCTCTTACACGCTGAAGTGGCGTGAACGGGCACTTTTCCGCACTTTAAAGCCTCAGAACTGCAGCTTGCCCTGTTTACTTGGTGCAGTCCGCGCGCGTCTCGGCAGCCCGGTCAGCCCGGCGTTTGGGTGCGAGAGTATCCGCTCGGCTCGCCAGAAGCCTGGGTGCGAGACAGGCGTGCTCTGGTGTATAGGCCGGTCATAATTACATACGCGCAATGGAGCCCAATATGTCGAAACTGCACAATCCAAAAATTGGCTTCCTAATATCACGTTCTTTGGGGGTGAGAGGGTGTAAGCCCTCCCAAGTCGCTCCTGCAAGCTCTCTAAACAGACGTGGAAACAGGGACACCTGCTCAGAGCGCCCCATCAGAAACTACAGCAAGCACTATAGCCGCCTAGGCCGAAAGGGTCACTCATCAATATAGGTGTCAACACCACCAACGCTACCAGCACCCATTTCAGCAAGCCGCAACAGGCGAAGTCGCCTCCGGCGGTGGGGGAGCCTGGTACCACAAAATACCGTTTCACGCTTGTGGTCACTTAGGAACGCACCCTGACACGCTGGAGAGGTGGCTGAAAGCGCGACAAAGACAGCCATCTTGTAGTCACTTCCGCCGCGACTACGAGAACTGCTACGAGAACTGGTCACGAAATAATGGCTTCTCGCCCGAAAAAAACTAGGCGAGCTGCACAGGCCTTGAGAGACATCGGCAACGAGACTGAATGTCCCATGGGTCAGGTGACCGGCGAGATGAATGTCCAACGAGACGGAATGTCCAACCGAGACGGAATGTCCAACGAGACTGAATGTCTAACAGAGACGGAATGTCCAACGAGACTGAATGTCTAACCGAGACGGAATGTACAACCAAGACGTAATGTCCAACGACACGGAATGTCCAATTTTGAAGAGATTAACGTGTCGTGGTTTTAATTTTCTCAGACAACTGATTCATTGGGTTAAGATAGCCTAACGCAAGATCGCATTTTTTTGTGTTTTGCAAATACTGACTATTTGTGGAGTCGTGGTATTTTTGTTTCCGTATTCGCTTTGCTGCATTTATCATAACTTCTAGTTTTGTTAGCTTTATTTCTATTTTGTCTTTTTAGATTTTATATGTATGTTGAATATGTTAATTTATTGCTTTATTTTGTTTGTTTGCATACTGTGCTGTTCCTGTTTATCTCTGTCATAAATCGGACATCACAGCCCCTCAAAATATTACGAGAGAGGGCGCTCCCTCGTCCACTTGGAGCGGTATATATGTGCGTTTAGTCACTGAGAGTGTTACCAGCGCCACTCGTAGCTAAGGCGGCGAGTGTGAAACACTCTTTTTACCAGAAAGCGTCACGAGGCAGGACGAAGTCCTTGCTATGAAAGTGCGAAAGAAGAATTGTTCGAGGAGCTCGCTTATTAGTTAGAAACCAACAGCCAATTAAGCCAAATTAAGCTTTGGGGACATTATTTGTTGCTTTTTTTAACTGCGATGTAATAATTATAGCACATATTGAAAGGAATTCAAGTAAGTGAAAAAAGCATCCTTTCCGCCGGTGGGATCGGAACCCGCAGTCTTATAATTACGGCTACGATTTGCGCTGGCTAACACTCCCAGGGACCAGACTCACGTAAATACCAAACAAAGTGGACGAGGGAGCGCCCTCCGTCGTGGTTTACCTTATTAAAACATCAGATGCGTAATGTGAAAGTTGTGGGTTCGAATCCACCGAAAGAAAGTGTGCTTTTTCGTGATATTTAGGTCCTTTCAATTTAGGTCATATTCGTTACACCACAGTTAAAAAACAACAAATAGCGTACCTATGTTTTCCTTGACTTGAAAGCTAGGGAGCAAAATTTTCCTTTAAAATTAAATTCTTGGGTTTTACGCACCAGAACCACGAAATTATTACGAATCATGCTGCAGAGTGGGACATTAGTTTTAGTTTTGACTACCTTGATGAGAACATGTCATGGCATTTCGGCTACAAGAGAACCGCGGGCCGGTCTAGGAAAGACTAGGCCGTTAAAGAGGTGGTGTCACCAAATTTTGAGGCTATAAAAAGCTTGCTGTAGGCTTCCTCTGTAAGCCAGGACGGTCAGCACGAAGTGTTGCACGCAGCAAACGTTTAGAATATATTCTAATTCACTTCTATAAATGCTCATTCTCGCGATCGAGACCCATCGCAAGCGCGACTGACACCGACGTCACTGTGCAGGAAGCGTAACGAAAGTTTTAATGACGTGACACCACATTAGATTGACGTGCAATGAGCGGTGACATACGGCTCCGATGCACCGGGCCAGTCAAGAGAGCATAAGGCCATCGGCTGCGAACGGCTCATTTTTTTCTGAGCTTATTTCTGAGCAAAAATATTGGTATGTCTGGAACGAAAACGGAAAAACGAAATTTGCGACCGGGACGGAACGTCCAACGAGAGTGAATGTCCAAACGAGACGGAATGTCCAACGAGACTGTATGTCCAACGAGCCTGAATATCCAACCAAGACGGAATGTCCAACGAGACGTAATGTCCAACGAGACTGAATGTCCACTATTGGACATTCATTCTCGTTGGACATTCAGGCGCAGGCGGGCCGACAACACTGCATCCGCGATTCTGCCGTCTGCGGCGTCGCGCGCTTTACCACGTGAGCCATTCTCTGCTTGAGGGGAAACCATAGCCGCCGTTTTGTCGGCGACCGGCAAGGCGTTTTGCTTGTATTGGCACAAAAACAAATTAAAAAAAACCGTCATACCCCCTTGGAAACACGCGTAAACTCATCTCCCACAAAAAGAAAATGTCACGAGGCACCTGTGACCTGCATTGTATCGCGATACAAGGAATACATTGTAAAAGTATTTCACTACTGGGATAAAAATACACTTCTCAAATGTATCTCGATACAGAAATACAGATATTCAAAAGTATCTCTGAAATACTATCGCGATACTCTTGTATCGCGATATTGCCCAGCCCTGGACTTCATTCCGTGCGCCCTTTCTGTTTAAGCCGCGCTTTGCAAGTTTCGAGCTGCTTGCCGGTGTTCGTGTGACATTACGATTTGTTGCTGAAGCATTCTTTCCTTCGCGCTTGGGGCGATATAATGCACAACAAACGCTCAACTACGTCTGTGAAGACTCGTTTCACTTTCGTGTTATACCGATTCCTATGACAGAAAGATCAGCTATGTTTTTTGTTCTTTATTGAGTAATTCTCATGCTTTGTTCAAACCAGTACACAGAATACTGGCCTTATCGGCCAGTACATTCAATATAGCGTATTTTTGTATGTCGTCATGAGCTGGCAGTTGATATAGTTACGACAGTGTAAATGGTATCCTCGATTATTCAGGCAAATCTCCCTGCATATTTCTTGTTGCTAATCTTTACCGTATCTATAAATTCCAATCTCGTTTCTTTATATCAATGTACAGCTGCGTCCACGTCAGTGTAGAGAGCGCGAGCAGCCAGCTTTGCTCCGCGGGGCGACACCTGGTCGCAGTTGTGGGCGCTCACTTGGTGTGCCCAGGAATATGCGCGGCCCAATATAGACATGCAGAACTGCGCACATTGCTTTAAACCAGAAATTATGTAGGTAAGCCCACTTGTTTCATCTGCTGTGCATTTATCCGAGGTTATCAACTTCACGTGACCGCGTGTCGCGGAACTCTCATAAAAGCGCGCATCGTTCATTCTTAAAGGGTCGAGTCCATGTTATCAGAAAAAAACCCGTCCTTCTTTCGCATCGAGATGCCGCAAGCACCTTAAGGCCGAGTGCAAATTCGGTTAAACAAGGGCACTATTCAATGTAGCCATTCGCGCATTCGTGTGTGCATGTCTGTTCGGCTACGCGCGCTCTTGGGCAAAACACGTCAGAACCCACGACCACCGCAAGGTGTCCCCGACAGAGCAAATGCCAACTGCTCGCGTGCTCTACACAGACGTCGACGGGGCTGTACCAAGGTATATGTAAACTGGTAGCGTAACTTCTGTAGAAGCCCACGTGTCAAGCCGGTGGCTAGTTGTTGCAAACAGTCGCCATCTATGTGAGGACGGGACAAAAATGATTTCAAAAAAGAAAAAGATGACGTCACAACCGGAAGCGGAAATGACGTCACGTTTTAACGCGATGGGCACGAAATTATGGATTTTTTGACAGGGCGCCGCTTCTTACTTTTTTATAGTTGCACGTTCTTTTTCTTATCACTATGACGGCTCCACAATGGAAGCCTGCAAGATAACGGGAAGACGGAAAAGACAGATTTGATAAATAAGGTGTATTTTATTGGCGAAACATTGCAGTTGAACAGGATATTACCCCGAAATATATATATATATATATATATATATATAACACAGAAATCAGAAGTAGCATAACAATTCAACGTGCACACAAACCTTGCACACGTGTTGCTCTTGCATCCTTAGACAGCGCAGCGTTTCTTCGCGTAGCGTGGCGGACTCATCGTCCCGAAGGGCGACAGCACGCCGGCCGTGCGCTGGCAAAACAGTCACTGAAACGGTTCCCGATGGCTGCGATGGGCTATATTACCTTCTGCAAGTACCACGACTAGAAAACGAAGCTTATGCGAGGAAATCACCTACGGACGACAGGCACAAACCTACTGCGCAAAAATGAGCGACGTCATTTGAATCTGAAAATGCGCAAAACCGTTGGCCCATGTTACCAGACTGCCTGCATGTGCCCACTGTTTCTGAAAATAAACGAAAAAAATCGGCCACTCAACCACATACTCAAGACTAAAGTTTGATTAAAGTAATCCACTAATTTAATTCGTCACAAATAAAATTAAGACTAATAAAAATAAACGTTTAAGTATTTTTTTGTTTTTATTATTTGTCCCCCCCTCTCATAGTAGCGCTTTAATCGTCACGCGGGTGTTGATGTTTGTGGCAATAGGTTTCCGACCACTTTTCGTCCCGACTTTCGCGACCTATTTAGATTGACCTTGGCTGTACAGCCACCCGAATCTATAGCAGCCAAGCCAGAGCCCGGAAACTCGGTGCCAATTTCGGTTTCAATGACCATGCGCGCTTGTAACGGTGGCGGGCATCCTATGATCTGGCTGAAGAAAGTGTGATGGGAATGTTCACAATTATTGTCTTTCATGACTTGTTACAAATAAAGAAATTTGATTGAACCTTAAAGAACTCTTCATTTGTTTGTCTTTTCTATTTCTCATTTTCTGAATTTCAAATTTGGTGAATCGCAGGGACTGGTTGACTGGCCTTGGTATCGTTTGGCGCCGCTCACCCTTGCCACTCGTTTATCGATATCTTAAGTTGGATCGCGCTTAGTTGGCGAGCGAAGTATGAGTACACGAAAGTTAAGGCATTTGATGTGGAGTGCAGCGAAGTGGGTCACGTTGTGGGTCACGGAATGGGTCACGCTGAGCAGGTCAACCTTGCATTAGACGAAGATGGCTAAATCGTTGCATCACATGTTTTGCGCACCTCTGTCGTGTGTTAACCCAGGGATTCCCTGTTCCGCGAAATTTTTGAGGTTTACTGGTGACAACGGGTGAGCACAATTATGGGGGTCCTTTATCTGCGCAGGTATTCATTTTGCACGATTGCATGAGTGGACGCAGTTCTCTGAAATACTGACTGGACTGACATAAGCGCCGTGTCGGTGGACTAATTCGGCATGAGGACAGTCTGTCTGTTGCCGGCAAAATACTAGTAATGAAAGGCTCGAATGCGTGTTGGTCGGCTGCACAGTTTCTTCATATATTTCTTTTGGCATGTAGTTGAAACAATCTGAAGCAAATATAGGCTCCTTCCTGGTCATGGAAATGCATGTAGCCAGTATGAATCTTTGTGGGTCTTTACGTCTAATACTGTGACTAAAATACATGTATTGGACTCACCCACCACAGTGGTCTATTGACTATTGTGCTCGACTGCTGACCGCAGGTCGTGGAATCGAACCACGGCCGCGGCGGCCGCATTTTCAATGGAGACAAAAATTCTTGAGGCCCGTGTGCTTAGATATAGGGGCACGGTAAAAAAAAACCAGGTGGTTGAAATTTCCGGAGCCCTCCACTAAGGTGTCTCTCATACTCAAATCGTGGATTTGGGATGGTGAACCCCAACAATTATTAATATTAATATGTAATGAACTCCATGCATTGAGAGACTGTTGAGCGGGGTATGTCCCTGCAGCCAACGTTTTCACAAGTGCACTTTTGTTCGTCGAGGCACTGCTGCTGCCTGACGAAGGCCGAAACACTGTCTTGAGCGGCATTCCCTGCTGAACGATTCCTCATCGCTTCACGCGCACATCTTTCCTTGAACTTCTGTCTTGTTTTGTACTGAAGTTCTGTTAGAAACAATATGCGTGCCGTCATGAGAGAAGTGATTGAGTCAAGTACAACGTGGCCTCTTCGCGATTGTTAATATGTTTCTCACTGGTTCGCATATTATGGTTTCAAAGTTTACTCATTATGCGCATATTTCAGTTGTTAAATAAAGCTGCTTTTGCAGATTGACACTTTCACGCTGCGTGTACGTATGTTTTTTAAAAGATACGAAAGTTACTTCTGTTGATCGAGCTTTGTCTAATTGAGAAATCGGTCAGCTTTAGTTCTTCCACTTCACAACACACAGAAAAAATTTAAAAAATGGTTAACTAAACTTAACGAATGGCCGCGTCGCTCGAGAGGCCAGCGGACATGCAAGAGAGCACAACACATTCCGCGGCAGTCCTCCTCCTCTCGGTTTCGCGCCCTTTCCCTCTATTTCCTGACCTTACAAGTGACGTCATGAAAGAAATGTTTTGTTCTGAATTATTTCTGGTTTGATACCCGGCAGGCGCCAGTGGTGGAAGCGGTGCTGCTGTAGCGTATCAGCATCCCGTGGAAGGTATAGGAACTTTCCGTCCCCTGGCCAACCTGCAAAGGGGATGGTAAGCGCATGCCCCTAAAGCGCGCTCAGCTGCGCCTATCACCTATTAGGCAGTTCCTTGTTGTGGACATCATCCGATAGTAGCGTAATGCAGACGAACCATGTTTCTGGCTTATCTCACGATTGGGGGAGTGTGGCGTCAGAGGCTGGGTCCGAGCTGATTGGTACAGTGACATATTGAAAACGGTAAGCGCACGAAGACGGGGGCAACACGACGACACACTGAGCGCTATCCGATAGCTCAATGCTCAAGCAAGCGCTGCTACCACGTGTTGAGTGAAGAAACTGCATATATGGCGTGTTTGTGTCACAGTATATGTATATTATTTGGAAGAGCACTTCTTGTTCGTCTTGTTCTCCTCGTCTTCGTGCGCACCGATTTCATAACTTCAGTGTGTGGCGTAACTCTAAAGTTTATTCCTTCGACTTCTATGTGCAACACTCACCGTCGGAACATGACATACAAACCTTTTGTCTGCTTACGCAGCCTATATGTTTGACGTGCGCTAATGTGGGGATGAGCTCTCTATTCTTTATATAGAAGGAACAGCGCAGCGTTGTGGGCGTGCGCTTACTCTCGCTCTTTTTGCAACTTGGCACAGCCATGTGATAATGACGCACAGAAAGTTCACCGCTTACGCGCGGTAGTTACAGATTTGGGCGGTCGCACGTATGTCCCTCTTGCTCAGGCTGCCACGTCGACCTGCACTAGTTGATATAACTAAATAAGTACATCTTTCGGCCATGTTGTGTGGGCCAGGCTGTAACTTTGCAATGCAGTTAAGAAACACGTTTCAGGTGCAGTAAATGAACATTACCGGTATACTTAGCGCATATTTGGACGAAAATTTTGCAGACAAGGACCACACTTGCAGAGGAGCACCGCTGTATGTGGTCGTGCTCTGGTTTGAAGGTGAAGTTCGACCCCAGCAACATGGGCAAATAACTAAACGGGTTCCAGGTAGAAGGCTTAAAGCATGATATTACATTATAAAATGATGCAGATTTTAACAGTACAATGAATCAACTCTCATAAGAGATACCCCAAGATTTATTAAAAGGTGGCCAATCTTTACTCGTGCTCGAGATATGAATTTATAGTGAGCCCTAGCCGAAAAGAGCTATTATCACGTGACAATCATGTCGGCAATTTGTCATAATGACAGTTAGGAGGTAGCGACAAACAGCATTATATATTTTATGAAATCATCTGTTGCTTTAGTAGCAATAACTATTAATGTGAACCCGTAGCACCAGAACGAAATCCGTAATCTTCCTTGTTCTTAATATGACGGTAAGAGTTAAAAAGATATAAATGTTGTGATGTTTTACGAAAATCAACAAAGACTTGCTGTTTTTATTTCTAACAACTGCACGGTAACTGCATAGATGTCATATTTGTAGCTACATAAGGACACAGGGGCGCCTACACGTTAATACTACCTGGGGTTTTACGTGCCATGACCACCATGATTATGATAATGAAAATCAGCAGATAATGAGGTCAAGATAATAATAGGGGACGTTAATTGTACTGTTTGAAGTGTATTGTAATAATTGTAATATAATATGCGACGAACGTAAAATGGACGAAAATACAACTTGCCGCCGGCAGGGACCGAACCAGCAGCCTTCGGATTACGCGCCCGATGCTCTTACCGATTCAGCTACGGTGGCGGTTGTCCACTCGTACATTTTATGGGGTACTTATGTACATGCAAACACTGGGAGCATTAGTCAACGCCGCTCGCAGCCATGACAGTGAATGTCGAACACTCTTTCTTTGCCAGCTGGCATCACGTAACACGTGATCTTTCAACCAGAGCACAGCTGAACAACAAGCCCTCGCATATTACCCGAATGCTTCAAGTCCGCCTTGATGAGACATTCACTATGAATGACTGAAGGAAGCCAATTTTTAGGGCTTGTTTCTTCTTGTCTAACAAAAACCTTAATGAAATCCAGAAGATAATGAAGCCAAGGAAAGTGTAGAAGACATTATTTGTACTGTTTGATATACACCACAGTAGAGGGATCCGAAAATTTAGACCATTTGATGTTTATCTGCACTGACATTGCACAGTACACGGGCCTCCATCCGTGTACTGCATTTCGCCTCCATCGAAATGCGACCACTGCGGCCAGGATCACGCTTATACAGCCTTGGGGATAAATTAAAGGGGAAAATGCATGACGATTGCTACCGCCAGTGTGCCACACGTAGAAACCGCAGACGAAATAAATATCGCATGAGCCATAGCACAAACACAAGCGAAGGTAATAATCAGTGATTCGCAGAGGGCGATACAAAGCTTCGCAAACGATCGAATCTCAGAATAACAGAGAGCTTAGCTAGATAGTAAGTATTCATTCTAAAAACAGAGGGCGTGCAAACACGGACACAAGAAAGAGGTAAGGACACATACATCCAGCAAATATGGGTGGACTCATTGTACATGACTTTATGTGAAGAAACCTCAGGCTGTCATCATCGTCATAAAAGAATCAAAGCTATTTTTCTACTCAGTCTCTTTTTCTCATATGTTCGCGCGCTATGATATATTCAGTCATGAACCAAAATCGACTCGCCCAAGTTTCCACGCTTCTACAACATATATTGCCGAGCCGTACAATCCCACCGCATCACCCAAAATTGAACAAGGAAATCTGTCGAGTGGCGTCATTTGTCGATTGGCAGTAACCTGTGTCCAGCTCTCATGCACGTAATAAAGCACGATTTAAACGATAGACCAGTGCAGACATTGCGACTCTAGAGCTATACCCTAGAACATATCCTATGGGGCTGTACAGGTATCATAAGAACAACCGTGATAAAGTCTCAAACAGCGCCAGCCTCCGCGCGCACTGCGAGCCTGCGTGGCTCAGCAAGGACCTGTAGCAACAACTCTGGACCACCCAAGGAGTCGAGAAAGCCACCAAGGGCCAGCAACCTTTGGGCTAAGTGTAGTCGGGGTGCACGCCCATGCCGCCAAATCGCAGGGCGTTTAATAAAGTTCTGTTATTTGATCTGAACCGCAGCCTGACAGCAGTATCTGGTTACTTACTGTACTGTTTCTCCAAATGCTTCTCATTTGTGCACTCATATTTCAGTAGTTCTTTTTTAGTGCGAACCATTTCTTGGCTAACCAAAAGAACTTTGAGCGTATCTATCTATCTATCTATCTATCTATCTATCTATCTATCTATCTATCTATCTATCTATCTATCTATCTATCTATCTATCTATCTATCTATCTATCTATCTATCTATCTATCTATCTATCTATCTATCTATCTATCTATCTATCCGCCGCCTAAATATGCTTGATGTCGTCGTTTTGTTACCGTGGTATAAAATAAATTGCCATAGGAGGATATGAGTGTATCACAAATATGGCTGACCGGTCATGATGTCAAAAAGTGGGCATGCCTCTGGACATACGTCATGAAACCATTTTTTCTCCGTGGCGTGGGGCGCATGTTCACAAACCACTGCCCGTGGTGTGCCGGTAAGCGCCACACATGATTTACTGTTTATATCAACTCAGGAACGGCCAAAATAGACATCGAAATCTTTGTAATATACCTTGCTTGGGTTAAACAAAAAAAGACATACCGGTTGGCTATCTTAACGCAGCAGGCAAACAGTGAGAAACGTACTGGCGGCGACTCGCAGCCAGCAACCGATCGTTAATAAATGTATTAGATCAGCATTTGTGGTGATGTTCGCTTAACATTAGCTGTTCTTATGGTGCTTGTGTAACATCGATTGTAGTTGTAGTATTGGCTATCTGTTCTGTATGAATGTTATAAACATTGCGTATGCATGCCAAAACTCAACAAGGTATGTTCTAGCGTTGCTCGTGCCACACAAATACGTTAGGGAACGCTGCTTGCACTTCCTATTCATAAAATTAACGTCTGTGCAGTAACGTAAGTGCCGACGTTACGTCGGGCCATTATAAACCAATTAGGTGTAACAGTAGTTCATGTACTTTGTGAGCCACAACATCCAAAAAACGAAACTGCTCGATTCATACAAAAACACCGATCCACCTCATGACATGCCACACAAACTTTCCCACAATGTGTGGTGTTTGCCGAAAATTTTCACACCAGTGATCTTAAGAATGCGCACAGGCTTCCTCTGTTACATATCTCAGATAATCAGCGCTGCATGAGCAATAGTAAACTTAAGTTAACGAACCAGTTTTTCCATCATTACCCTCACAAATATATTCGCTTGATGAAACGTTCAGTCCAGGCAGAAATTTTTCTTGTTTGCCAGCTATTACTAATGTGAAGTGCTTATAATTTTCTAAGGATAATCGGAGCTTATTTTTCAGTATGATACCCGGAATCATACTTTTCAAGAAATGTAGACCTTACGACGACGTTAAGTTGAGTGACTTGGTAAGAATAACACGCTTCGTAAGACCACAAATACAGAGTTTTCGTTTGCACGTACAAGAAACTAAAGGCAGTCTACGCAGACACTCTCTTTCTCTTCGAGGAACTGTCGCACAAATTCATGGAAATAAGCTACCTACTGCTACAGAGAATCGCTGTAAATTTTCTTATTACTTGGAAGCTTTTCATAAGCATACAACTAAAGCATCTCTATAGCTCTAAGTGGTTTTGCATATTTAACGCTACAGCCTTTCTCTATTTGCAAATACTTTGATCCAAAAATATTGTCATTAGCGCGTTTTGCAAAAAACTATTTCAAGAAAATTGGGGAGGGGGCGCTTAAGCGTCGCCTTTAAGTGTTGAACGCGATAGTGATATCCTGTCCCATCCGGCTGTGCTTCTCTTGCCATTATGTTCAGACGCCCGATCTTACACACACGCACACACACCCTCGACGTACCTATATTAAAGGTAAAGGTTGCCGCTCTCTTGAACAGCTCATTTATACCAACAGTGTAGCCACTACGTGCGTGCAACAGAATGCGCGCACTAATGTGTATGCCCTTTGTAATGGGTGGCATGCTTAACCAGCAGCAATTACGCGCATGATACTGTTTCGAAGTTGCGATGCACTCACTACGTGTTCTTAAGAGAATACGCGCAGTAATGTGTCAGCCTTTTGTAATGGGTTGCCGGCTTTAACAACCAACTCGTTATGCAGTTCACATGGTGTGACGCCCGATGGCAATATACGCTTGTACCCCACTTACTGCAATATTATATCTCGTACTGCGACACCTGTACACATGACGCGTATGTTTGTGAATCATTAAGTTATTTCAGCGCAGTTGGAAGCAATGGAGTGTTCTGTGGTAGAACACCTGCTTGCCACGCATATGGCCTGGGTTCCATTCTCACTCGAACCTAACATTTAAAAAAAAAACAAAGTTAATCCCTCCGTCATAGGAATCGGAATAACACGAAAGTAAAGCGTGCCCTTGCGGAAGTAACTGATGCTTACTGTACATTGATATAAGAGAGTTTGCACAATGTATGCTGATGTCTTGCAGCTAATGGCACCGTTTAACGTGCATTTGCCCACTTTGATGATTGGTGGTAGATCATACCGACGACTAACGTCCCTGCTAATGATTAAACAAACCCTTGTGGTAGCTGTATTATGTTAACGGTGAAAGCGTAATCAGAGAACTAGGTGTGATAGCCAGAAGAGCGTCGCATATTGGACGCAGAACTTGGTCACCATCCCGCGCATGTTAAAATGTGATTGAACACCACGGCCGGACTAGAGGGAAACGCAAAGCGCGTCGTGCCGCCCCGGTAGCCCGGCCGTGATTTTTCTAGGGGCGAGCGCGTGAGCGGGGAACGCGGTGTTACAGCCTGGTGAGTCAGGCGTGCGTCGCAGAGCTGTAAGCTATGAGCGAGGCTGACGCTTTTACGGCGCTTGGCTAAGGTCGCCATCTCGTGGTGTGTTAAGGCATTGACAAAATTGAACTGGCATTGAAAACGAGCCGAATCGGAGGGACGTGTAACACGTTGCAGGTGCTAATCGCGGAGACCACAGTAATGAAGAATTATTGTACTTTACCGCTGCCATAGGGCAACACCAAACCACCGACCAGGAGAGTGGTATATATAAAAGGCGCGTTTGTAAAGCCTGTAGAGCCTGTGACCGTGGCGCAATGGATAGCGTGCCCGGCATCTGACGTTGCGGACCGAGCAGTCCTGGGTTCGATACCGTTGACGGAACTTTTCTTCTTGCCGTCTGATCGTGTATATTTCTTCTACGTGATTTCCGTGACGGAAATGAAGTCTTGGTGGACCCCGGCATAAAACACTTTCGTGTTATTTTATTTTATACAAGACGATGATTTTTCGCTCACAACCACTGACGCTGACACAGGAACTTATGCGGAACGAGTTCTTTAACGCTATCGACTTAAAACTTCATTTGCAGCTGTATTGGCCCCTTCGATGCACGAAGGATCTTGGCTTATAACTATTTATATTTCTGTACACGCTGTTTTGTTCGGAAAGTGGCGCATATAAACAAAATGGCCGTAACTTAGTTTATGTCAGTCACTGCTTTAGATACTAAATAACTGCTCTAAAATATCTAAAACGATGACGTAGGGAATTTGCAACTGGGAAACATCTGTGCATATCGAAGTATCTAAGCTCTACATTGCGCTATGGCTACTGAAATAATATGTTAAACAATCGCATATGATTCAAGAGCGCGAAGCCGCTACAAAGACGAATTCCTTTATTTTCTGCGAAAAGTTTCATTTGCCACTTTCAGCTGATGCGTAAGCGGTGAATGCTGAAGCGCACTGAGACCTCAACGTTGTTTGTTAGGACGAAGAGAACAATTGGAATTGTTCTGCGGTCATTACGCATCTGTCTTCTACGAGCGTACCTGTTTCTTTTCAGAACATTGGATGTTGAAGTGAGGGAATGATAATGCATAATCAGAGCGAGCCACACTTCCATTTTGAAACGTGGCCCTGGGCAGCTGATTTTGCAAGACAAGGAGGTGTAATTTCTTCGCAAAGCTTTAGGCAAAGAAGGTTAGTGTGGCTTACTTTTTAGGGCTGACTCCATTGCGATTTAAGCTATACTGGTGGCTGCAGGCAGCCTTTGGTTTTAAAGCCTCAATCCTAAAGTGGAACAACACAAATTCGATGATGCATTCGTGCTTCGCAAAAACAAATATTTTTCTATTCGCCTTTATGTTCTAATGTTGCTTTACGCTTTTATTACCTATTGATAAACATTGTTTGAAATAAGTTAAGTCACCATTATTTCAACTTCCTCACATCTAAGATGTCAAGTTGCTGCAATATTGGAACAAGACTGTGGCGCTATGGTCGTTAATACACTTAGTACACACGAGAGGTGCTAGTCGTGAAGCCGGTCTTTGGCATGGCTTAAAGAAAGACATAAACTCGCCTATATGAGGTAATACAGCAAGGAGCTACCAGATAGGCTACCAAATAACTGCGCATCCACATCCACCACTTATCAACTCATTGAAGCAAACTTTTAATGTTGGAAGCTTAGGACACTGTCTCTTCAGAAGAGTATCTACTTGGGCTTATTGGTTTGCCATTACACGTACACTGTTGCGCTGCGTGTGCGTCTATGTGCTCTTGCCTACGTCTTTGAAGTGCAACAGAGTACAAGTACTGCATCTCTGTTCGCTAGCACTTCACTGTAACGGAGAAGCGCAACCCGATGTCCCGTATGAAAATAGGAACACATTTCAGACTGACAGAATAGCAGTAAGTATTTGTTAGAAAGTGTAATGAGTGTTCTGTTTTAGTAGCATGATTACGTACGTTCCTACGCCGTAGCTTTCCTGATGTGGCCATATGTACTTTCCTCTGTGTGCATACGTATATTAAGAGATGTACACTGTTTCTCTAAATATTTCACTTAAGAAGCAGCCAGCGAGTTATATTATTGCATTTCATTTCAAAACATCAATTGGATCTTTTAACAAATGCTCAGGAACCCCAAAATGCACTACCTACCTCGTGTAAATAAACGTTCTCTTTCTGCAAGCTACATGTGAGAAAAAGCGGATTTCCATACAATGCTTGACGACTACGAATATCTGAAATTTGCTGCTTGACTTGTTTATTCTAAAGATACAGGGCGTGCAAACAGCGACACAAGAAAGAAGTCAGGGCACCACAGACGCCTTGTTTGTCCGCATTCTCTATTTTGTTCAGCGAAGTGAAAAGTTACGTGGAGGCAATATGGTAGCTAAAGTGTGCTTTTCGAGTCTTAGCGTTTCATGAACGTTTGTGCGGAAAAACCGGCCTTCCTAGGTGTTTCTGCCTGTAAAAAGTTCCTTCCTGGGTCATTGAAACGCAAGATGTATCATTCACATTCATGAAGTGCGATAGATAACTGGTTGAAAACTTTAGTAGCTGAGCCACAGCTTCCACAAGGTCTAGGGCTCTTAATGCATGACAAATATTCTAAATAGGCCTCTGAGCATGCGCAAATATATGGAAATATAGTCTTAATAAAATACGTGTTGATGTTTTACTTAAACAGTGTGTGCACGCGCTGCCTGAACGTTGCAGCACTAAATTAACAAAGAAACGCTTGCCAGGCCTAGCAAACTTTATTATTCAATCTTAGGTCCCAGCTTCTTTAGAAAATATTTTATATTCCCTATTGCAAAACCCAGCGCCACTGGGGTACCAGCGGTCCAGTGCCATGCCTGATTATGGGACCAGCGTCGCGCTGGATACTGGGCCGCTGGAGCCGCGTTTTACTGGGAGGCGCTGGGTACTCAAGCTCAAAACGGCTCTACAGCGTTAAAACAGCGGTGCCTACGTTCCCTACATAAATATATCACTAAAAAAAGTCATATAGAAAGCATTAGTGCAATAAAAAAAGAAAAAAAAAAGCCGTGCGAAAAAAAAAAAAAAAACTCCACCACGAGGATTCGAACTCGCCACCTCTCAATCTCCAAACGAGTACTCTACCACTGCGCCACGCTGAAAACACTCGAACACCCGCTGTACAAGCGCTAGTCAATACAGTAGGAAAGCGTTTCGTTTCATGTTTCGGTGTCGTGCATTAAAGGAAGACGCGATCTTCTTTTCAGATCACGCTTGCTTCTTTATTAGACACAAATAGGGTTGGCCGGCAACGAATGAAATGCCCAAAATAGGAAGAGCACTAGGTTCCTTTAAGAATTCCCGTTTTAACTCCGAAAATTATCAAATGGATCGAGGAGCCGGGTACACTTTGACTGCTGTTACTGCCGATTTTTAACAGCCGTTTCTCGCCCTTGCTAATGATGAACATGTACAGAAGCTTCATGATGACTCGTTCGATAAACACGCGCCTACATGAATTCATACTGAGCAGTTTTCTCGCGCTAGCGACGATATTACTGCGGGGCGGGCGTGTCTGTATTCTGACTTGCACTTCTAGCGATACCTACAACTATAAAACCGCTCAGCAAAAACAAATACATTTAGTTGAAAAAAGATGCCGGTGTGTTAGTTCACTAACGCGTACCAGTTTACAGGTATGTGTTCTGACGTATGAGTCAGAGATGTACCGGCGAGTGCGGCCGGCTGCTTTCGGGAGCCTACGTTCGTTGCTCAAGCGCGTCGCATCGATGTCATCGCTCCTTGTGCGAACACCGTACCCAAGAAAAAATGGTTAATTTACATCAACGAATGTCCGACTATACTTTACAGTAAATCTTACACGTTCGAATTGCGTGTACTTAAACCAAGAAGCGCCGGTGCATGCAGACGGACTCGGCCGGTACGCTAGGCCTAATGCTCGTCTGGGAGCCGCACTGGGTAGGACCGATCTCGGCGCAGATGAGTTGCGATGGTTGAAGTTTCTGCATTTTAGCCTCGAAACCTTTGTAACTGATACCTAAACGTATAGCTGAAGTAAGTGGAAGTGCAATAATTGCGGCGAGAGGCGTTTCTGGTGTGGCTATATCGAACGACGCTGTTTTTCTGGCCTCCGTGGGAGGGGGCGCGAAAGCCAGAGCTCCATTTACTTCTTGCCAACCGCACGGCGATGTAACGATTTGTTCTGTATGTTCAGACCAACGGCCTTCAGACTTAGAAACATTACAATAGAAGTCATAACCGCAACACATCACGGATGAAAAAACTGATATATATGATCGGCATGCAACAATTGTGTATTCATTGCTGCTACGTGTCCACAAAAATTGACGAGTAATTGGCACTGCATGAATAAAAAAGCGTGGTAGAAAGAAAAATGATCAGTGTTGGCTGCTTTGGGTTATTAACATATTTTTCTTCACATTCGACAGGGAAACAATAAAAGTGACCGTGATTTCACATATATATCCGTATATCATGAAAATAGTGCGCATCTCTCATCTTTCTCTGCCAAGCTAGAATTTGTGACCCATGGTTTGAGACCCGTTAGGATGCATCTATCAGTACCATCGAATCAGAACATCGATATTCAGCGCTACCAAAGCATTCTGCCGCGCACGATACTGAAAGCAGCGCGCGGCACTGGCAGAACAGTGCAGGATCCAGTATGTGCCAGCGCACACCAGTGAGAATTCCAGCGTCTCCAGCGCTTCCCAGTGAGCGCCAGCGTCACAGCGGCAAAGCCAGCGGCTCTACCAGTGCGACACAGCTCTTTCCCAGTGCTTTTACTGGAGTCCCAGTGAATTCGAGCGTATACCAGTGTTCCCAGTGCGGTCCAGCGCCAGAAAACGTACTGGAGTACACGCTGGGGGTACTGGAACGGCGCTGGTTTTTGCAATAGGGTTGACTATTTAATGATCAAATTAAGGGCTTTGAGCATTCTTCTGAAATCAATATCTATTTTTTGCAGGGTCACGTTGAAGCATTCTAAAGAGAAAGCAATGAAAGTTTATTACATCCTCCTTTATACTTTGTACACCTGGACATTGTTTTGTGACGGGAAAAGTAAGTGCATTTCTTGTTTTGTGGCAGAAATAGTAAGCAGATAATTTGGGAGGCATAGGGCTTACAGCCAACTCTGTTGACTGTACATTCACTAAGCTGTAATAACACTGGCTGCACTGAATATTTTTATAGTGTTTAGTCCATTTTTTTGTCAATAGAAGCATTTAACGTTTAAAGCTTAACGTTTCATCTTAATGTCTTTGATGGCGCTAACCCGCAGCGTTTGCCGAACTTGTGTTTCACTTGGAGACGACAGTTAACTTTGGCTCCTCGACGTCAATAGCTTTAGACTACAAGCAGGAATTCACTAGGAGAGGCTTATCTACTCTTCTGCGATTCAAGAGTCAAATGTATGAGGAAAAATAAAATTGTTTCTGCAATTCGTAAGGGCCATCTCGTGGCTTATACTCACCAGAAACCGTGTGCTCTTCAGTAAGCATTCCAGACGCTGTTTTACGTAATCAGGGAACGGCCACCACAAAAAAAAACATCATTTAACGCAGTACAAACAGCAACCAGCAGCAACTCTATGCCGAGTGTTTCAAGAAATGTGTCAAACCTTCTGAAAAAAATCAGGACAAATGCGATATTTGATTGCCTGCCTCCAGATTGCTTTCTCTGTCGGGGCAGGGATATAAGATGGTTAATGAAATTATTTGGGACTGCAATTAAAAAAGTTAAATTAATTAACTTGTTAATTAGTGGAGTTTGGTGATTGTGTCAATGGAGAATGGAGTTCTTCATGCTAGAGCCCCAACCAAACTGAGATTTCGAAAAAATGGCATTTAGCAATAATTACGAATTAATGAAATTCAAACACAATTCAATGGCGAAATCTAAACAGAAACATGCAGTGGCCAACTGCCATATTCTTCTGGGACGTCTAAAATGAGTGAATGACTTTTTCTGTAGCGCTAGGCATCTTAAGATGGCTTGAGACATGACTTGAGACAGTATTAGGAAGTTTAATTAACTTTTAATTAGTGGAGTTAGGTGACTGTGTCAAAGTGGGGGAATTGAAGTTGTTCATGCAAGAAACCCTTCCCAACATTGAATTTCGAAAAAGCGGCCTCCTAGTAATAATTACGAAGTAATGAAATTCAACCGAATTCGATGGCTTTCGCTGTTGAAAGCCGTTGCATTTCGTTGAATTTCATACGCCACAACAATTACTAGAGGACGCTTTTTCGATATCTCAAAGCTCGCATGAATTCCTCGCATGAAGAAGTACAATTCTCCCATTTGACACGATCACCTAACTCCACTAATTAAAAAGTTAATTAAATGTAACTTTCTTAATTACTGTACTAAATGATGTCCTTAACTACCCTAAGATTCCTGCCGCTACAGAAAAAGCAATTCTGAAAGCCCCGAGCAAATATCGCATTTTCCTGATTTTTTTGGAAGGTTGGACACATTTCTTGAAACACCCTGTATAAAAAACCAATGCAGACTGTTCAGTTGTGGACGGCAATTTACACTTGTTTGTCCATGTCAGGCCACCAAACTTCTCTTGCAGTTGCGCCTTGGTGCGAATATATTGTAAAAAAGTGAGCGCAAACAAGACGGAACACAAGAAAGGACGGACACAGTATGTACATGCGCCCTCTAACAACTGAAGTTTTAAAGAAACAAAAAGAGAACACGACGAAAACCAACACAAGCATGTGCAGAAAATTTAGGTGACGTCAAAGAAATGGTTGAGCTTGCGTACCTTGCAATCTAATAGACAAACAGACGGTTCAGATATACAATCATTGCCCTCATTTCTGATAAAGAACGCTTCAGCGAGCTCACGCGCCCATTTGTCTTTATGTTTGAGCATAATAACAGTGTTACCGAAAAACGGTTTTGCATTCACATCATCTGCAATGGGCCGAAACGTGTGACGTCGGTGTTCCCTTTAAAGTATTGTTGCGCTGGCGAAGCCTCTCGTTGATGCATTTGCCTGACTGGCCTATATACACCTTTTCCACAGGAGAGGGGGATCCTATAGGCCACACCAACGGAGCAGCAAACGGCGGGATTGCGATGTTTCACCACGCAGCTTACACCTACTGTTCCCCTAGCCCTCTTTTCAATAGCAGCACGAGCTTTTTCCACTTTTTGGTTCCAAGAAAAGAGAACGTCGATGTCATACCTGTGGCTATCTTCTTGAACCGATGTGACAGCCGGTGCACATAGGGCACGACAGGAAGGAAGGAAGGAAGAAACAAGCGGAAAGACAGGGAGGTTAGCCAGTTCTTAGACCGGCTGGCTACCCTGTGCTGGGGGAAGGGGTAAGGGGGATAAAAGATGATAGAAGAGAGATGTTAGAAAAAAGGAGAGCCAGAAAAGGAAAAAGAAAAAGAGATGGGAAAAAAAGGAAACGAGAATATGTCACTTCTTAGAGTCTGTCTCTAAGACCAGTTGTCCGCAAGAAGCGCAATAATGCTTTTAAAGCCTTCTGTGCTGACGATGGACTCGGCCAGGGTCCCAAAACCCTTTGTTCCGACAAAGGGCGATTATCAAGTTTATCTAGCGCATTGGAAAGTTCTTGTCTTGGCGCACTGAAACGGGGACACTCACACAGAAGATGGGAGATCGTTTCTTCGCAGCTGCTGTAATGCATGTGGAGTTGTTGGCCATTCCAATCAGACAGGAGTAGGCATTCGTGAAGGCCACGCCAAGCCACAGGCGGCACAGAAGCGTCTCCTCAGCTCGCGATATTCCTGACGGAAGACGGAGCTGGAGATTGGATCCAAGCTGTGTAGACGAGCGTTGGTGAATTCAGCCGAGTTCCACTGGGCAAGTGTGAGTTCAAGTGCCAGCGAACGAAGTCTTGAGCTGCGTCGGTTCTGGAGAACGGTATATCTGCGTAGTGGTCACTGTCATGTGCAGATCGGGCGGCCTCATCCGCACGGTCGTTACCGTATATACCACAATGACCCGGTATCCACTGATACGCTATGTTGTGTTGTTTCTCGACTGCATGGTGGTGGAGAAGCCTTATAGCAGCGACTAACTGCTCATTAGGTCCATAACGAAATGGCGACATAAGACATTGAAAAGCTGCCTTGGAGTCAGAGAAGATGGACCAAGCTTGCGAAGGTTCTTCAATTACAAATTCTAGTGCTGCACGGATGGGCACGACAGCATATTTCCTGTACTTATCGCCTGGTTTAGCAGTTTCAACAGGTCGGGATTTACACTTCTTCATTAATCTTTCAGACGCTGACACAAGCACATTCGCTGGAAACCCACCGTTTCTTAGCCGATCAATCTGCTGCTGAAAGCTATCGTTACGAACTACCCCAAGTTGCGCTTCGTGAGCAGTGGAAATTACCTGTGGCGTAAGGTACGGAGGGACTATGAGCCATCTCCCACGCAAAAGCAAGTCGTCGACCACATATAGGTCTTCGCACACGACGAAAAATGGCTGTAGTTCACTTGGGATGGGCTTGCGGGAGGCCAACGTGATGGGATGTGAGCCTTGACTCGCTCCAAGATAGCATCTTCACGCAGGGACTGCTCTCTAGTGAGACAGAGTGGAACAATGCGAGGCACAACCTCTTCTTCGAGAGAGGCATGCGCCTGCCAAGCAGGCAGTGGTAGACGGGACAGTCCATGCGCAACTTGATTAGCCCAACATACAATTATAGCGCTTAAGATGCTCAGAGCAGCGTGCGATGCGAAGATCACCACTTTCTGAGCCTTGAGACGACAGGGTTTCCTGACGACGCATGGAAACCAAAACTAATGACGCGGCACTATCCTATCTGGCAATAAAACTCAAACTGAAAATTGAAATTACATTGAAATTGAAACATGCATGAGTTACTGTGGCAGTTAACCGGCGCTTATCTTTACTAAACTTATGCTCGATATCCTATACAAGTCTTAACTTGAACCATTGCCTGCTTTAAATTAGTCTTCATTGTCTATTGACGTTTTATGACGCGTGAGCCAGCGCTCAACTTCTGGTTCGCTTGGTGTGGGTCTCAGTGTGCTTCTTGAGAAACATAATGACGCTAGGTGTTAGTGCCATAGTAAAAAAAATTGACGAAGCTTTGCACTAGTGAGCCATGCGTGAAGGAACAGTGTTGCTTGGCGAACTTCCCTGTTTCTTTAAATTTATATTTCTTTCGTCCTCTCTTTCTGACCTTTTTAAATGCGAAGCATTTCCTAGCGAACCAAATGCTGATACTTACATATGATATATCTTAACGTAAAGTTAACTTCGTTTCGCTCACACTGGCGTCTGTGGTCTAACGTGAATGCTAACGTTACGTCAATCCATACCGTCCCCTTTCAGCGAAAGTGTAGTCCACGTGCCCGGTAAGCCCACGATGTGCCCACTACTACGCTTACAAAAACACGTCGATCTACCTTGTAAAGCTTGGCTGAAAGCAAAAAAAAAAAGTGCTGCGTGGACAGTTACTCGCTGACTGCTTCGGACGTAACAGATTCCCACAAGGCGTGGGATGCGCGAATTTGTTTCCACCTCTTTGGTCTCTATGTTACTATTTCTTTCTTTCTCTCTCTATTTCTTTCTCCCTCTATCTCGCTTTTTTTGTTCTGTTCTTCCCTTTCATTATCGCTATCTCTCAATGACACGGCTTCCTCTTTTTTGTCTCGATCTTTCTATTCTTGCTCTCTTGTTCTTTGCCTCTATATTTCTTTCTTTTGTCCTGCTCTCTGTGTTTTTATCTTTTTTGTGCTTGTCTTTTTCAATATCTTTCTGTCCCTATATTTCTTTCTCTGTCTTTATCTTTCTTCCGTTTCATTCTCTGTGTTTATCTCCTTCTCTTTCTTTCCATTTCTTTGTTTATCTTCCTCTCTTTTTTTCTCTCTCTCTCTGTATCTATTCTCCCGCTCATCCGTGTTATTGCATCCCACACCTGAGAAATCGGCGCAGCGGGAGAGCGCGCCGCCGGCGCACGTGTTCAGGGAACGAAGACGAAGATGAATAGGAATAGGGCAGCGCGCGCCAGCCCAGTTATTCTGTTGCATGCGCTAGAAAGGCAGAGGCCGTTCTTGATGATCGTAGTGTTTCTCAATGTGAAACGGCAGTACGGGGAGCGTAATAGCGCCTCTGTTAAAACGCATTGGTTAGTAACGGTTTTTTTTTATGAATTATGTTCACCACGAGTAATTTTGATGGTACAGATGCATGAGCGATGCTTACTAAAGTCGAGACCAACTACGACGCCGTCACGGAAAGAATGCCTGGCAATCATTTGGGCCCTTAGGAAGTTTAGACTTATTTTTATGGTCGCCCATTTGATGTCGTCATCGAACATCATGCACTGTGCTGGTTGTCGTCATTGAATCATCCCTCAGGCCGCCCTCCCCGTTGGGCACTTCGCCTGCAAGACTAGACATACGCGTGCTGCACCGTACGGACGCCAGCATGCTGACGCCGACGCCCTGTCGCGCTCTCCTTGCCTGATGAAAATGCCCACAGCTCAGTGTCTCATATTGCCGTTTTCCTCTCGACATTCCCACCATTGCTACCGAACAGCGCAAGGTTCAATGGATTGCCTCACTGAAAGACTTACTTACTGATCATCGGCCACACCATCCACTCTCGCGTTGCGTCGTCAAGCCCACCTTTCAGACGTTCTGCACGACCTGCTCCACCGGACGCAAGTGCGACGGCGCGGCCGCCATGGCTACTAGTAATACCCCGCAGTCTGCGTTCTGACATATCCGAGTCGTTCCACTCTGATCCGCAGTGTGCACACTCTGCAGTATCGAAAACCTACCACCGCATTCGCCGATGCTATTTGGCGAGGGATGTACCGTTACGTGCAGAAGGTTTGTCCGCTTCTGCATCGAATGTCAGCGCCGCAAAACATCAACGCACCTGTCGCCGGCAGGTCTGCACCCTCTACCTTGCCCTGACCGACCGTTTGGGCGCGTTGGCATCGATCTGTATGGGTCACTTCCTCTGACGTCCGCTGGTAACCGCTGGGCCATCGTCGCTGTAGACCACCTCAAGCGATAGGCTGAAACTACCGCCCTTCCTGCCCTACAGCGCGCGATGCCTCCTTCTGCTCCACCGATTCATGCTGCGTGACGGTCCGCCCCAGGAGCTGCTCAGTGATCGAGGCCGTTCTTCTTGTCGGAAGTCGTGGAAGCCATTCTCAATGAGTGCAACGTTGTTCACCGCAAAACTACTGCTTACCAACCGCAGACGAATGGCCTCACCGAACGCTTTAACCGCCGCTCAGTGACATGCTCTCGATGTACGTCGGCGCCGACCACACAGATTGGGATGCCATTCTGCCCTTCGTCAAGTACGCCTACAGTACCGCCTCTCAGAGCACTACTGCTTTCTCACCGTATTCTTATTGTACGGCAGGCACCCGTCGCACACAATCGACACCATCCTTCCCTACAGCGGATAGATCTGAATGTGCGCCTATTTCGGACATAGTCAGGCTTGCTGAAGAATGTCGCGAACTTGCCAAGACCTTCACTACGCATGACCAAGAGCGGAAGAGGAGCATTAGCGGTGACAGAATCACTTCTGAGCCGACTTCCTCCCGGGAGCGCTCGTATGACTATTGATCCCTACCACTGCACCTTGCCTCTCTTCAACCTACTGCCCAAATACGAAGGCCCCTACCGTGTCGTCGAACGAACACCCCGCTCAACTACCTGATCGAACCCATCGAACCATCTTCGGACATGCGCCGTCGAAGGCGCGACATTGTCAACGTGGAGCGCCTGAAGCCCTACCATGACCGCTGCTGTGACAACTGCTAGGTATATATTATATATAATATATATATATATAATATATATATAATATATATATATATATATATAATAATATATATATGGGTGTGTGTGTTGTGTGTGTGTGAAAACGGTATACGCTTCTAAAAAATTGGGGGACCCTTAAGCTTCGCCTTTAAGAGTTGAACGCAATAGCGAAATCCGGCCCCTGGGCGCACTTCACCACTAAGTGCATACTTATTAATGTGTATTGTTACACACACACTCACACAGACACACACACACGCGCGCGCGCGCGAGAATGGTACATACGGCTTTTGATCTAACGCAAGAGTCGCATGGCCTCCAAGATGCACGCCGCGCGCTTGCCATCTCGGAGGCATGAAGAGTATCACAATGCCACACAGATGGCAGCACATTATCTAGAGTTCGCTGTTTGCTTGATCAACGCCTCCTCTGGAAAAGGCGGCATTCGCTTGATATGTTTTCGCTAGATGGACATAGTTGTCCATTTCCTTTCTCTCGATTTTTCGCTCACGGATGATCTTTCGCTCACAACCAACGGTCCCCGCGTCCCGACACCGACGACGGAATTTCTGCGACACGAGCTCTCTAACGCTATCGCGTTAAAACTGTTTTTTTGTCGACTCTCGATCGGAGACCGATCTTCATCACCATATCCTGATGATATGGTGAAGATAGGTCTGATGATATGATCCTGATGAAGGTCGGTCTCCGATCGAAACATCGACAAATAAACAGTTTTTTCGAAGCGTATACGTTTCCTAATGATTTTACGGCAATATATATATATCGCCCTCTCCGGCCCCTTCTAGTGGGTTCCCCTATTCGGGCAGCACGCAGCTCGTGCAGAGTCGGCAACACCTTGGCTGTCGCGGTTGCTCATCTTCGCCGAGTGTCCCCCCATAAACATTTTTATATTTTGGTGGAGAGTGTTGTGCCCTTCAAACAACTACGGTAAGCATTGAATGCCCTTGGAGCTTCGATCCCGTGCCGTGCCCTCTACCATGGCTCAAGATGCGCCCAGCAAACGCCTCCCCCTGCACCGACATCCTGTCGTGGTGTCCCCCACATCAGCGACCCTCCTGTTTTCACCTGCGCGGGTGGCACCGACGTCGAGGACTGGCTCACGATTTACGAGCGTGTCAGCGTACCCAGTAAATGGGACGAGGCAGGCAAACCTAGCAACCTGGTTTTCTACCTCGCGGGTGTCGCAAGCCTACGGTACCACCCACGCCCGATTTCGCTACGTGGTCCCGCTTTCAAGACCGCCATCGTCGACGTGGTTTGACCGCCCTGCGGTTCGTAAGCTGCAAGCTGACCAACGTTTACGTGAACAAGCCCAGCAGTCCGGCGAGTCTTTCACGAGTTACATTGAAAACGTCCTGGACATGTGCAAGAAAGCCAACGAGACCATGTCTCAGTCTGGCAAGATCCGGAACGTCATGAAAGGCATCGACGACGTGCCTTCACCGTGCTGTTCGCCAAACACCCTTGCACTGTGGCTGAGGTCATCACACTCTGCCAAAGCTACGAGGAGCTGCGCCGGCAGCGGCTGATGACGCGTCGACCTCCCATCACGCGACGCCGATTTCGCTGGCATGTCGGCCATTTCGGACCACTCTGTCTTGCTCGCCGAAATCAAGTCCTTCGTGCGCGAGGAGATTGCCCGCCAGTTCTCTCTACTGGCCTTCGCTCGCCCGCAGCTTGTTGAACAGCCGTCGACCACACTGCTGCCTCCCCTACGCCGGGCTTTGAGAAGGAAATCGCGGAGGTCATATACGGAATACTACCAGCCCCCTCGGGCGACTGCGCCGCTCAGTACGCGCAAGTTGTAGCCAGGCCGCCCACAGCGATCCCTGTGGTTCCCCCCTTACTATGCTGGAGCCGTCGCCAGGCCTCAGGCCTTCGAAGAGAGTTGTGCCGGCTGCGTACGCCAACGTCATCCATACGCCACGACTGCAGCCCACCATGCAGTCATACCATCAGCCACCCCATCCTCCCTCGCGTCTTGCGACATGCGGGACCTAGCCGGCAAGCCGATGGCGCCTTCCGACAACCGCCCCATCTGCTTTGCGTGCGGTTGCGCCGTCACGTCGCCCACTATTGCAATCGCATGCAGCCGCCTCGAGTCGGATCGACCGTCACCAGCCAGTCCAGCCGCCTATGTCACCGAGTCACACCCGTCTCATCTAGCCGCCGTTCGCCATCCCCAAGACGCCGCTCACTGTTACTGATGCGGCCTCGTCCGGTCGCACGAAACCAGCAAAAACTAGTCGCAGTCCATGCGGCAAGGGCTGCGACGCTATCGAACTGCCAAAGCCCTCAGCAAAGCCCATCGAAACGTAGTAGACGTGTTTGTAGATGGTGTACGCACATTGGCCTTGTAGACACTGGAGCTGCGGATCCGTTATGGACGCTAAATTTAGCCGACTACTACGAAAGGTGACGACGCCGCTTTCCCGGCTTCTCCCTCCGTACGCAAGCGCCCAGAGTATACAGTCGACAGCGGTGTACAGCCCGTGTTATCATTTAGGATGCTCTGTACGCCGTCGAATTGATTACTATTTCTTCATGCTCTTACGACGTCATCCTGGGTTGGGATTTTCTCGTCGCCACGACGGCGTAATTCGTTGCGCACCAGCCGAAATAGAGCTCTCACGATTCTCCAATTTGACGCCGGCGAACTGTCCATCGGCTGCGACCAAGGTACTCGTAAAGACGACACCACAGTCCTGCAAACTCGTCAACGGCTGTGTCCGTCTATCACCGGTCTCTCCGACACCATTGCACTCCTTTTCCCCTCTGACCACGTTTTCACAAGGACAGGTTTTTCAGGGCCATTTGTGACCGTGCAAGTCATCAGGGCGACACCGATATTTTCGTTACGAAGCCATCCCTGTACATTGTTAAGTTGGTGCGAGGGGAATGTCTCGGAAGAGCGGAAGCCCTGCAATAATCACAGTTATGGACGCACCGGGTGACCCACGTGCCAGCTGCCATGCGCTTGAGTGCTGTGTTCCACATCTGACTCGTCACCCGCTGACGTATTTGCTTCCTCCATTGCTGAAAACGTTACATCGGTCCAGCGTTCCCAGCTTCTGTGTCGTTGGAAGAATTTCGTTCTTCGTTCGATGTCGCGCAAACTTCTCTCGCCGCCCGTCTGCTGTCACGCATCGCATCGACACGCGGCCCAACCATCACTGCGGCAACACCCTATCGCGTATCCCAAGCAGAGCGTCGTGTAATTAACGAGCAATTCGAAGACATGCTTCGCCGCGATGTTATTCGACCCTCAAACAGCCCGTGGGCGTCTCCTGTCGTTCTCGTTGCGAAGAAGGAACGGTTCTGTGCGGTTCTGCGTGGACCTCCGACGGCCTCAATAGATCACCCGCAAGGACGTTTATCCCCTACCTCGAATAGACGACGTCATTGACTGCCTGCAAGGAGCAGAATTCTTTTCGTCCGTCGACTTGCGCGCAGGTACTTGCAAGTCCCCATGGCTGATGACGCTCGACCGAAGGCAGCGTTTGTTACACCCGACGGCTTGTACGAATTCAACGTCATGCCGTTTGCGCTGTGTAACGCCCCCGTGACCTTTGAGCGCATGATGTATACCGTTCTGCGAACTTGAAATGGCGCACATGCCTGTGCTACCTCGATGACGTCTTCGTTTTCGCCCCGGACTTCTCCACGCATCCTGAACGCCTGCGGCTTGTTTTGACGCGTCTGAGCGACGCCGGGCTACAACTGAACCTAAAGAAGTGCCGATTTGCAGCACGGCAGCTGACAATACTGGGCTATGTCGTGTCCAAGGACGGAATTCTCCACGGTCCAGCCAAGCTTCGGGCCGTGACAGAGCTCCCCAAACATACGTCCGTCAATGAACAGCGCAGATTTGTAGGACTATGCTCCTACTTTCGGCGCTTCATACGAAACTTCGCGACTATTATATCGCCGCTGACGAAGCTCCTTGGCAGCAACGGGCCCCTCAATACGTGTTCGTCAGAGTGTGACGCCGCTTTCGGGAAGCTCCGTCGTTTGTTGATGTCTCCTCCGATACTACGCCACTACGACCCTACAGCCCCTACGGAAGTACACACGGACGCCAGCGGTGTTGGCCTCGGCGTTGTCCTTGCACAGCGCAAACCTGGGTTCCCGGAATATGTCGTGGCATATGCAAGTCGCACGCTTACTAAAGCCGAGACCAATTACACCGTCACGGAGAAAGAATGCCTGGCCGATCGAACTGAGTGTGAGCCGATTTCTGCTACCGCCCAACTTGCTGAAGGATGTCGCGAACTTGCCAAGACCTTCACTACGCATGACCAAGAGCGGAAGAGGAGCCTTAGCGGTGACAGAATCACTTCTGAGCCGACGTTCCTCCCTGGAGCGCTCGTATGACTCTTGATCCCTACCACTGCACCTGGCCTCTCTTCAAAATACTGCCCAAATACGAAGGCCCCTACCGTGTTATTAAACGCACATCCCCTCCATGCTACCTGATCGAACCCATCGATCCATCCTCGGACATGCGCCGTCGAGGGCGCGACATTGTAAACGTGGAGCGCCTCAAGGCCTACCGTGACCCGCTCATTGTGACAAGTTGTTAGGTCGCCAGGCGGCTCCCTTTTCGTACCCGGGGTATTCTAACGAGCTTGGTGGAAGTCTGAAGTGGGTCGTCCTCCCCGGCTCTTCTAGTGGGTTGCCCTCTTCGGACAGAACGCAGCTCGTGCAGAGTCGGGCCCGCCTTGACTGTCGCTGTCGTTCATCTTCGCCCGAGTCTCCGCCAATAAGACCTTTATATATATATATATATATATATTATATATATATATATATATATGTTATATATATATCTTATATTCATATAGATATATATATATATATATAATATATACGTGTGTGTTGTGTGTGTGTGTTGTGTGTGTGTGTGTGTTGTGTGTGTGTGTGTGTGTGTTGAATTTCCCGCGTTCAGCTTGCTGGAAAAGGAGACGAGAGCTTTTGGCCCAGCGGCGCGTGACCGCGTTCGACCAGGAACGAAGGCCATCTTGACGTTCTGGGCTCATGCGGACGCTAATAACGTCTGTTTGAGCATGTAAGTCCGCGTCGGCTGTTTTTGTGCCACATATTTTACATTTGGTGCCGTTAAACCCGGGAGGCGACAGCCGGAGCTACCGTCAAGGGACATCGCTGGTGGCTACCGACTGGAACAACAGCCGCGAACTACGGGGCCACCAGATCAGCTGATCGCCATGGACAAGCTCAAGATGAAGAGGACCACGCGAAGGCCAGAACACTAAGCTAATACAAGAGGCAAGTGCGCTACTTGAGAATGATGAGCGACAGTGCACGATCGACTCGATCTATGAGAGGCTCAAGAGCAATAACGAGGAGGAGAAGGTTAATGATGAGATGGAGAGCCACATAAGTGACGAGGCATTCGAGGCGGAGTACGCTACCGTGATTGAACACGAGGACAACGCGTCCCGCATCTTAGCCGAGCTCCAGAGCAAACGCCGCCAGCATAGCGAAACATCTCCATGTCACCGCACATCGAAGTTCGCGACGTGCCAGCGGCTATGGGACCTTCTGAAAGGCCAGGAGCCAAGTTACCGAAGCTGATAATTAACCTTTCGCTGGTGACTTGTGCAAGTGAACGAGTTCTGGGAGCAATTCGATCAGGTCATCAACCAGAACGGCAAGCTTACAACTAGCGACAAATTAACTACCTGAGGCTGTTCTTGAAAGGAGACGCAGCGGCAGCTATAGCGGGGCTTCCTACCACCGAAGCATGCTACGAAGACGCGTTAGACATCCTGAAAAGACGTTTCGGTGACAAAAAGTGCTTGAGCAGGAGTACTTTTCAAGACTTCGAAGGCTTCCTCCTGTGCGTTCTTTCTAACGAAGTGGCCAAACTGCGCAAGTTATATGACCATGTGCTGATTAACAGCGGGGACTGGAGGCGCTTGGCATCAGCAAGTCGTCTTTTCATCGATGCTGTGCGACATTCTGCTGAGGGCATTGCCACGTGACATCGTCTTGCATATCACCGATCCAGCGCGACACAACCTGAAAGCTCCAACAACGTTCAGCATGACACGGAACTAGAGCGTCTTCTTCACTTTGTCTCTATTGAAGTGGAGAGCCTCGAAAGGAGTGACTTTGCAGAAGAGAAAGGATACGACGAGGCGACTCATCCTAAAGACAACGACAGTCCTCACTTTCACAGTGCAGTCCCAACGTCATCAGTACTTCACTGCCAAGTTGCTATAACTGCAACGAACTCGAGCTGCAATTTCTGTAAATCGACGCAGCATTTGACGGAGTCCTGTAACATGGACTTACCGTTGCCAGAGAAGAAGAAACTTCTTTCTGCCGACATGAGGTGCTTTCGATGCACATGTAAAGGTCACCGAGCAAGGGATTGCAGGCGTAGAGTTACATGCTCGGGCTGCAAAGGTCGTCATGCAACCACTATGTACGACCCAGACAAGCTAAGACGAAAGCTGCGTGAAGACGTCAAAGTGACCGGCGAACTCTCCAGATCTGGCAACACCAAAACGACAACCATGGAAAAGTTTGAGTGGATGTTTCAAGGGAGCACCGAACCCTCATGGTCAAAGACAGTTGACTCCCTATTCTTGAACCTGACCACCCAACCAGACAAGGCAAACCGCACAGTATTGGACGAGATCACCTTAAAGGAAAAAGAAACACTCCAGCGCTACGAGACCCGACTCGGAAACCATGTTCAGTCCTGCAAAAGTCAGACCCTGGAGCCGGCCTTTCATGCTAACCAAAAGCGAGTCACCCAGGCGAAGGATGCCGCACTAGGTGAAGCTCAAGCTGTAAGAAACGTGAACGAGCAGGCCACTTCAATGGAAACTAAGATGGCCGAGCTGCAACTGAATTTGCGCGAGGAGCAGGCTGCTCGTGAGCGGGAGCACAGAGCCCATGAAAACAAGCTGAAGGAACTTCAACGCCTGCTTATCGATGAACGAACTCATCGCGAGAACTTCGAATACAAATTAAAGAAGCCATGAGGAAACCTGCGCAGGCAGAATTAGTGAAGGAGTACGAGTCCAAGTGGAGAAGCTCACTCAGGAGTTGGACGAGGTGCGCAAGAAGCTGCTGGGGTCGGAGGAGAAGATGAGACTGATTTTCCCCTGCTGCTCAAGATGCACCAGTTGGTCGAGGAACAACGCCATACTTGGGGACAGAAAAGAAACAGCCAGGACATCGTGTAACGTGTCTGCATCAGCAGACTATTGGAAGTCGGACACAATTGGGTAGCCTGAAGAATCGCGTGAAGGATGATTGGTTGTGCACGCAAGACTGTGCTGCCATCCAGCAAATTCAAGAGCGTCCCTCACTGCTCACACGAGAAGACGCAACCTCACCAAGTGCTGCAAGAATCGGATCCAAGACTACAGAACGGCCTTCCCAGCAAAGAAAACCTGAACGTGAGGATATCGCTGGACCGTTTTGGCAACAGATGCCTGCTGCTGAAACCATTAAAGCACCATGTGCTGAGAGCCCTGTGGACCTGCTCGCCTACATCCGCGAGCTGGCAGGAGAGGACGTCCTCAGTCTCCATGCCAATGCACGAGAGAAGCTTCGGCAACTGAAGGAGGAGTCCGAAAAATAGAAGGCTGACACCTTCAGGCCACGTCGAGGAAGCGGAAGGATCGACGCGTACGGAGGTAATACAGCAAGCGCCTGACCGTACAGACGAGACACCACTGCGCCGCCGGGAATGTGTTGAATTTCCCGCGTTCAGCTTGCTGGAAGAAGAAGACGAGCTTTGGCCCAGCGGGCGCGTGAGCGCGTTCGACCAGGAACGAAGGAGCCATCTTGACGTTCTGGGCTCATGCGGACGCTAATAAACGTCTGTTTGAGCTTGTAAGTCCGCGTCGGCTGGTTTTTGTGCCACATATTTTACATATGTATGTATATATATATATATATACGTGTGTGTTTGTCTGTGTGTGTGTATTAATTTATTACTTTTTGGCAGAAGATGAGATTCGCAACAAGCCACAGAAAACAGACAAAGAGGCGGCAGTGAAATTGGTGAGGATTTTGCTATATTGAAGCGAAGCTTCGCTTTTCTGTATCCTAGATTAAGCATGGGTAATTTTGTTGGTTGCCGTGATAGCTACTACCCACCTCAGTTACACATTAAAGTTTATCATGAAGCCTTTCAGGCGAAATATTACGTTACGTTGTTTCGCTGACAAGCATAAACGTGTTGCGATGCTTCAATTTACGAAAATTTAGAGGTATGTGTATCATCATAAGCGAAACTCTGAAGCATCGATTCACAATACACGTAAAATATTAGAGCTTTGTTTTATAACCTCTCAGCGGAATCAGTATACTTAGCGGTGCCTAAACAGGTCTGGTGCCTTTAAAAACCAGTACCGCAGAATAAAGCAAAGCGACACGCCGCTAAATGTACTTTTAAAGGTGCCTCTTTGTCCCACAAGTTTCGGGTTGGAGAAGAAGACTGCGGAGGGTGAGGTTGAGTGAGCAATAATTTTCAGTCGTTGGGGTTTTCCACCTGCTCAGTGTTAGCGTCACATGGTCTGTCACCACAAGAAGACGGCTGCTGCCAAGCTTTAGGAGAGACGTCTCCGCGCAGGCGTCGTCCTGCTATTCGTGCGTCAAAGAGGAAAGCGCATGCCTGTTCAAAAGCAACAATATTAATGCGGGGACTCTTAGGGACGGAAGGCTCAATAAGTGGCGCGACTGCTACATTTACGGTATCACATATTCTTCGATTCGGTGTAGCGAATGGTGGAAAGCCAGCGTTAGCGATTCCGATCATACCATTGTGCGAGCGCACGTGTAACGCCATGTTATTTGGTTAGTAAGCTATTGTTCACACGAAGCTTCACTGTTCAATACAAACACGTTTTTTCTTGTCTGCAGTTGCTAAGTTACAAGCTGCTCATCGTAAGCCGGGGAGTATTCAGTCAGCCAGACTTTCCGCGATGTGTGTGCTCTCGCGTAAAAGAAGCGGTTCTCCGGTAAAATACAAGCACAATTTAACATATTTGGACACGGATGGAAAGGTAAGTACGCGTACATTATGCGGTGGAATAGCCCGTTTTGATAGCCGTTTTCATTAATAGGTGGAAAGTTCTGATGCCAGGCAGCGTTCTCTCATGAAAACGGATAAGATGTCCCATTGCATTCTATGTTTTGAAACCCCTAATAAAGTTTTGTAACAATTGACACGACCATTACTACCTGTCTCTGCGACCTTTCCTCTTCGCGCTGCACGCACGACAAGCGCGATGAAAGTCCATATAATTATTATTTTTACAGGCAGCTATCTCACGCGGTACAACGCACATTTTCGCAGCTGTGCGCTCAGCATGGAATGAACTATGCTCCGCTGTGTCACCGTTGAAAGGCATAAGCTTCGTCTTCAAAAATGCAAGGAACTCTTACCGCGACGTTCGAGTCGTTGTTGACGTCGCCTCTGCTTGCCGGAGGCTAGTTGTCTCACTTTCCGTTGGAACTCCAGCCCCGTCAGCCACGAACAGAGGGAAACTGAGCAGCTGCCAGAATCCTTGAGGCATTGTTTTTGCACTATGCGAGCCAAGGTGGCCGTTCGGGACTTAAACATCAGCCGCGACACACAAGTCCTGCCCTGTTTGTGCAGTCAAAAAAGACATCAGGAAACGCGTCATTATGAGTATAATGCGTTCATTATGAGTACTTTCACCACAGGACAAGCTGGCAGCTGTCACGCTGGGGCATCAACAGTCGGTTACAGCATAAGAACACATTTGAACCAGCCTACGGCATTGCCGTCGCATGGATAAAAAAAAGACTTGCAAGGGTGTGTGCCAAGTAATCAGAACTGCTGGTTTTCATGATGTCTGAAACTCTTCTCGATATAAGACAAACGATGTTTTACATACAGGTACGCATTTGTTTGGCCGGTATTTTCAGATATTCTGGCAACAGCACCATCTAAAAATAATACTTAGTCAGGATAGACCAACAATTTATTACGATATACCTATAATTTATGTCATAGAGAGAGAGAGAGAAAGAAAGAGAGCAGTTGCGCTTCGAACAAAACGTGCCTGACATACTCTCTTACATATGTAATGGAAAGTCGCTCCCCGGTTTTGTGGGCTCTGTGAAGCTTTCTTGTGGCGTGGTCGACTCTATGCGTCAATGACTATACAGACCTCCTGCCTTTGCAGGTACGATTTAGGGGCCATACTCTTCCGCGTCCCGTTGCGCCAGTATTTCCTTCCATACGACGCCCTCTTTCCAGGACTCTGGTCCTGACGTGCCACCACCACCTGTACCTGTTGATACCTCCTGGACAATAGTAACAAGTAGTGACAACTGTCCTGTGCATGCATCGGCGCTGCGGATAAGAGGGCAGTGTGGGGACGACGCGCCGCTGCTATCCACATGCCGCCTATGGCTTGCGCACGTGTTCGCAGCCGGTGATGACTTGCGGGCGTCTATGCTGTCTACTCTTAACTCGCCATTTGGAAATTGAATAGTAAAGTTTTGCCACATATGTTTCTTTGCTCCGTGCCGTGCTCTCTGGGGGGCTCAGCTAGCGAAGAGCTCCGAAGTCAAGGTCTGCAGCCCTCACAGTATGAGTCATCAGTATTCAGAGACAAGTCCATACTCACCAAGGATTATTCTGGTCTTCCTGATGTGCTATAAAAGGGAGGGGCAGCACATGTCAGTACTAAAATCGCACCGACCTATTTCATCAACATCAGTTGAAAAATACATGACTTTACTAAAGATCTTTCTTGTGTAATTGCGACGGCAATGGTATAGTCCTAGTCAATCGCTCAAACCTGTTTGCCCTCAAGGTGCTAATGAGAGGCTGTCTGTGCTACTGGAAAAATAAAGAGCAGAAGTATTATTCGCAGGAGTTTCATTTGTCGTATTTGTAGCTGTTCACATTTATTGGAAGGTGAGCATGTCAAGGGCAGTGTGATTGGTCATGTGCACGGTCGCTGACCGCTCCCGACGACATGAAAGCAATATCGGGACTTCACCCTTCCTTGATTGCTTAAGCTAAGCATTTGAGTTTAGAAAAATATGCAACGAGATAAAATGCAGGACTAGGTGATGACTATTCAAATCAAAGCACAGAAGTTCGCCAGTTTCTGCAGACTTTTGAACATATCCTCTGCTAAGATTACCCAACGTTTGACTTGCTCACCTGCTAAGTAAATATTATCGTCCTTGTTTCACAGCGTAAGATTTTGTGAACTCATATCAGCATCCAATTTCGGGGGTGATGTCGGCCACCGCCGCCGTCATTGTCCGTCGTAGTTATCGCATACAGTGAGACGAAAAACATGATTTGATCTGGCAATGAACCCAGGGGTTCATTGCCAGATCCGTGGGGTTTAGCCATCCCTTTGTCACTGTTTTTCGTCATAGTAGTCATTAAGCTGTAAGCCACTATACAAAGTGTGACTGCGGAGATGCAGTTGGTGCCGCGTGCCTGTCTAACTTTCGACCTTTCCATAATGCATACTCATTAGTAAGAAACTACTTGAAGCTGCTTCGGAGAAACCCCATAGAGCCGTCATGTCGGGAAAGAAGTCACGTTAGCAGCTATTCAAACAATGCGTCATAGAAGCGAAGGATTGCACAAGGCGTCACACACATTTATGCGACTCGTAGGTGGTTGAAAGCTGCCGAAAGATAAGAAATGCCTCAGCCGTGTTATATCATCAACAGCCGCCGCATCAACAAGTGTACAGATGCGTATGGGCACATATTGATCCACCGACATTGCGTGGGCACATCCCTGCCTTGCAAGGAGTCATGAACTTTCTTGCAGTGCGTACATCACAGCCTGATTTTCACTAGGTGCCTTACGCGAGTTTGAAACAAGCTGCTTCGAGTTCTACAGGTCAACACATGCTGACACCCAACCAGAACCTTCACATATCCTTTATGTCGATATACTTGCAATGCGTTTTCTGCGGAGCACCCGGGTTCCAACAGCACCTTCTAGAATGATGTAGCAATTCCAACTAAGCTCCCCGAAACGCTTACTGTGTTTTGGGAGAAAGGTTTGGGAGAAAGGTTTGGGGTGGGGCGGGGGGTATTCCCGTCGCTGAATTTTTATAGTGTTGGGTAATATCGCTGAATTTGGTTAGTCTATCCCCCCACTCCCATTCGTTCACAAGGGAGTCCTTTCGGGTAGTGTCAACCGCAGACGCAGCTCGGAACGTGAGACCTCGAGCCACGTTGTGCGCCACCTCGTTAAGATTGACCTCCGTGCGGTCGACGGGTGTGTGGGCGGGAAACCAGAGGATGTGTGCATTTTGTTCGTCAGAGCGGGTTTTGCCTTTAGTAAGGACTTGCAATGCCACTGGAGAGATCCTACCATTTGCAAAATTTGGAACTGCCGTTTGTGAGTCACTGATAATATATTGGGCATCGGTGTGAGCTATGGCCAGCGCGATAGCTACCTCCTCCGCTGTTTCTACGTGCCTTGTGTTGATCGAAGCACTGGTCATGCATGTGTGCGTATGGTCTACAACCGCAACAGCAAAACGGCGACCGTCTCGATAGCGCGCTGCATCGACAAACACGGCCTCCTCATTGCGGCCAAAACTTTGGAGCATAGCTCTGGCTCTACTGATTCTTCTGCCTTTGTTGTGTTCAGGATGCATGTTCTTTGGCAGTGGTGGTATTATGAGTTTAGTACGGATATCGCGGGGTATGTCGTGTTTGTTACCGTGTTGTGTGTGATAAGAAATGCCGAGACTGTCGAGAATGTGGCGGCCGGCTTTGGTATTGCTCAAGCGCTCGTACTGCGAGATCCGCTGCGCTTCAATTATTTCTTCAAGGGTGTTATGAAGGCCTAGTTGGAGGAGGAGTTCCGTGCTGGTACTCTGCCGAAGCCCTAGCGCCTGTTTGTAAACTCGTCTAATGAGCCCGTTGAGTTTGGCTTTTTCTGCCGCGAACCATCGGTGGTAGGCAGCGACATAGGTAATATGGCTGAGCACGAATGAGTGGATAAGCCGAAGAATACTTCCTTCTTTCATGCCCTGATGCTTGTTAGTGATTCGTTTAATGAGTCGCATCGTGTGCGCGACTTTAGCTTCTAATTTACGGATTGTCTCACCATTTGTGCCTTTGCTTTCAATAAGAAGTCCCAAAACCCGTATTTTATCGACTGTCGGTATGATACGTCCGTCCGCCGTTTTCAGGGTAATGTCTGCATATGAGAATGTAGGACTATACTGTTTAGGGGGTCTGCCTTTAAGTGTGGGGCGATATAGGAGGAGTTCGGACTTCTCCGCCGAACAAGAGAGCCCTGTCCCGTGGAGATATCGTTCTACTACGTTTACCGCTTCTTGTAGTCGTTCTTCTATAGAGCCGTCGCTGCCGTTACATATCCAGAGCGTAATATCATCGGCATAGATGCTGTGATGAAGCCCGGGAATCATTGACAGCTGTGAGGGCAATCTGAGAAGAGCTAGGTTGAATAATATAGGAGATATCGCCGAGCCCTGTGGAGTTCCCGCGCTTCCTATGGATATCTCAGATGATGTAAGTGGGCCCACTTTAACTACGGCTTGTCGGTTCGTGAGGAAGTCGCGAATGTAGTTATACGTCCGAGTTCCCAGATTTAAGGCGTTAACCTGTTGGAGTATTGTAGCGTGTGTAACGTTATCAAATGCTTTCTTAAGGTCTAAACCTAGTATAGCTTTGGTTGAGCGGTCAGTGGTGTCTATGATTTGGTGCTTTAGTTGGAGCATGGTGTCCTGGCATGAAAGGTGCCTTCGGAAGCCTAACATAGTGTACGGGAGAATGTCATTGTCCCCAAGGTAACCTGTTAGTCGGGCTAGGAAGGCGTGTTCCATGAGTTTGCCCAAACAGGAAGTTAAAGAGATGGGTCTAAGGTTGGTAATGTTTAGTGGCTTCCCCGGTTTGGGGATAAGAATCATCTCGGCAGCTTTCCATTGTGGGGGCAAACGTCCTGTGGTCCAGCATGTGTTAATGTAATCCGTAAGATGAGTAATGGATTCATCGTCGAGGTTACGCAATGTCTTGTTCGTAATGGAATCAAGACCAGGAGCGGATTTGGTGTTAAGGCGGTGTAGTACTGCACGAATGTCTGCTTCGGAAACTTCTTCGTCAAGAGTTGCATTTGTCTGACCAGTGTAATCCGGGTGTAGTTGAGGAGGGGCTTGGGAAATGTGTGTGGTTGCTACCTCTCGCAGGAGCTCCTCCTCCGTGCCTGTGTAATCATGGATAAGCTTGTGGATATTTTGACGGTGGACTGTTTTGTTGTTCTCAGGGTCTAATAAATGGCGGAGAAGGTGCCTTGTTTTGCCGAAACCTATTTGATAATTCAATAAGAGAGCAAAAACTATTGTTTGCCAGCCAAATTCCTCTAAATGAAAGTAAAGCACTTGTATTCCACTGTTGTCAAAAAATTGTGCAATTTCGTATTTTTTTCGGAATTTGTTATGTTCATGTGGACAAAAACATGCAGTGTTCACGTCAATCCTGTTTCTACACCTAAATTTACTGTGAAAAACTGTTTGGTGACGACATCATGTGTAGGTGTGTGGCAGGAATATTTTATAAACAATAAAGAAAGTACTTTGGGCAAGTAAATCACTTTGTAAGAAATGAATTTTAGTCTCATGAGCTTTCATAATATGAATATTTTGGAAATAGTGTGTTCCTAAATTTCTGTATAGGCATTAACTTATTTATTAATGTTCATCTCACGATTGGTTGTGCTAACTAACTGGATTAGGCAGTGCGAAAAACGCCAGGTAATGATTTATTTCAATAAATAAGATTTCTAACTTAGTTTCTGTTCTTTCGTGCCAGGTGCAACCAGTGCTTGAAAAGCGCGTGTACCGGTAAGTACTGCAAAATATTTGAAGCGAGTGAGCGATGCTTATCCCGGATTTGTCCTTGCGAATATCTCAGCGTTTCTTCTGCGAAAATCTAAGAGGCGATGCGTGTTCACACATTGACTCATACATGTCTGAAAGTAAATGTTGTCAGCTCGACTGTGTTCTTGCTTGTGTTGTGTGGCCGCACTCAATGCGTTCAGCTCTTCCTTGTTCTGGAAGCAAAAGACATTTGCCCACTGGAATTGACACTTAAGCCTTTCCTAAACGCAGAGTGACCAGAATTTTGAGGTTCTATGTGTCAAATCCATATTTGTACTCCGTTTTACTATATAATACAAAATGACACACGGTGTGGCAGATGTTCACACGTGTTTACAACAACTGCGACAAAGGGGAAGAAAAGCCACATAAGCTATAAAAATGCGAGTCATTGCAAAAGTAACTTTGGAATGTTATCGTACTTCCGAGAACGAAATTGTGGGTTTGCGGCCACAGCAGCCGCTTTTGTTATGCACTGACGGAGCGTGGTTAGCCTTCTGAGGTATTTATTGCAAGAATAATTTTGAAGGTTTCCACAGTGACGTTGCTCCTAACTTGCTCGACTATTTAGGCCACTAAGCAGTACAAAAAATATGCTACAACTAGTAATTTGGCTATCGAAAACATATTTCGACTCTGACCATTCCTAAAGGCTTGACGATAATGTTATGTTCAGCTTTCATTTATTAATAAGGAGACACTTTTGACGACCTAACGAACATGGTGCTTTTGCTTCGTTACTTTTGGGCCCAATTGGAAATGTTCTGTAAACTACTTGCATACGTTGCCTTGTAGCCCCGTAAAACAGGGCTGAAGCGAATGGATCATGAACGTGCGTCTAAACATTCAGCTAAGCACACCGCGTGAGTGCTTATGACTTTCAAAATGTGTGACTGTCAGCGTGAGGAGGTTACGCGAATTGTGGTGTCACTAGGTTCAGTGAAATTCAGCACAAATCCTCACATGTGCTGCTAGCGATGCGCAAAAGTAAGTTCCAAGCCAAGAAAGCAACACTGCCCTTAGCACTTTTATAACGCGTACGTTGCGTGGAGTAGCTAGCTGGTGTGCTCACTCTTATTCCAGAGATGCTTATTATACTGTGAAACGAGAGAAATCCACGGTACGCATTTCCATCGATGCTTATATGGGTAAGTTGTTTCTTTTGATATTGCCTAAAGCATAATTTTCGTGCATGGTGTTTCGTCCATGCAAACCAGAAATTGCCGCGATTCCGCACGTTGGTCTTTTACTTACTCGCGTGCAACGGATCAAACTGACAGCATAGTATTTAAGTTGAGGTGGACAATATAACAAAAATATCATGAATTCCCCACTACAGCGCGCCGCATATTATATTTCCTAATGTGCTCATTGAAAATAATCCAGGTTACAGATTGTGTAATGGCAAAACTTTATAGTGGATAGAGGCACAAAGCGACGCGACAAGTGTCTCTAGAGGGGTGCCGAAAGGCAGATGAGCTGTCGCAGAGTGGTTACCGAAAACATCCTTATTGCACGAAATCGCTATTTTCCACCAAGTGTTAACAATGTAATCGCCATGCAGCAAACTTCAACATTTGCTCCCACCGTGAGCCTTTTCTATGATTAACTTACGCATTATTAAGTGAGAGCTGTTGCAGGCTTTCGTGCCATAGCCGAGAAAGCTATTATACATTTGTTAAAAATTGAAGAAGCTGACTGAGCATGTTGGATTGCCACCATGGTAATATGACCACCAGCCGTATTCCAACCGGCTGTCACTACAACCTTTTATGTACGTAACATGGTTGCTCCGGGCTATAACACACAGCGACATGAGCCGCAGGCAGAGGTGGGAATACTTTTTATAGATATCCCTGAGGACGGTTTTATCCTGCCGACTCTCAAAAAGTGTGATACAGGATTACACAGCACGCATCACTTTATCCATCATTTTAAATAGCGTCTCTTCATCTCGCTGCATATCAGGTAACAATAGCACGAACGTATCGAATATTTACGAAGGCTCAGTGCTCTTTCAATGCAACGTTGTCCGCACGTCTGCAGAATAAAGCTTCGACATCCAAGGAAATGTATCAAAGACAGTGAACAGCGTCATGAGGCAGCCCGGCACTGGTTGTATGGCAAGCGGATGAAACTATGTCTCCTGACGTCTCCTGTCGCGTGAAGTTGCAGCATGCTTTCAGTATGATTTCTATGACACTGCAGAACGCGAAGTAGTCGCTAATATATCCTATCGTTAAATGTGCGCTTCAGCCATAATACGGGTACTGAGGCTGCCCTCTCCCTTTGTATTTTATTTTGAGTAGCCGTACGCTACACACCTCTGAAACACAGCCTAATGCAAATCTGCTTTGTTAGCCGTAGTTTCGAACATTGCAAAACGTGCGCCTGCCCTTTACCAGTCTCGTTCACGGCAACGATGCCGCCCGTTATCCACCTCATAAGGGCCTCGCCATGCCACTTTGTTGGTGTCGAACCCTAATACCTGAATACCGACGGATGTATTGAAGGGGAATCGCTGGTACGATAATCAAGGCATTGATGATTGCGGAGGGCTTCTTCACGAAATATCGAAGTATTTTCGGTGCACTTAAGGTTTGGCCGTGGGAAATAAATACTGGCTGATGGAAATAACGCTAATCAATTACTTTGCTGTGACTCTTCACTTCCCATCGTGGCGCGGTATTTTTAAATAATCAATTACACACGTAAAGCAATGATTAAAATCGTTGCTTTACGAAACCCTTGGTCATGATAGTATTTTAGCGCATTATTGTGCAAATATATATCTACTCGTTATTTGTACCAGAATGGTCAAGTGTCCCAAGTAGAAGCTAGTTTACTACAGATGTTGCGAAGATAGGTTGTGTTGTGTAGCGAGAAATTCTGCGAGCCTTCAGTGCAATGTAGTCTGATAAGTTTGGAGAAGCATGAATGCTTTGCGTTGTTTTATCCTTGTTGACCTACCAATTGCCTACTAGCACCCAGCATGATTACTGTTCATTCGTGCTTGCGACTAATAGCTGACAGGCGAACTGCCCTTTAATGTATCTGTCCAGTCATTCCTAACAAAATTATTGTAGTTTTGTGTATTAAACATTGTTTGCGATGATATCAACACAATGAAAATCTCCTAGGAAAAGGAATGAGGACAACACCATACTTGGTGAATCGTGTTAAATGGGTGGTGCCACAAATATTGTGGCTTGCGCGTTCTTTGCTGTAAGCGTTTCCTAGAGCTCCAGGAAGCTTGATACACGCACCAAGATTCATGTATTGTCGCTAAATAATTTATTATCCCCGTTTTATGTGGAATATTTCGGTTTCGGTTTCTGGGCGCCGAGGTTTGGCTGTGACGTAGAAGTGTAGGGGGCTTGGTCACGTGACCACACAAGGCTGTGACGCATTTAGCCAGGGCACAATCGAAACTCGGCGAGTGATGCAGCAACAGATGCTTCGCCGGTACTACGGTCCCTAGAATATAGTATGTTCTAGGGACCGTACCGCTAGGTACGTCGCAGAGGTGGCGGAGGTCCGGAGGTCACTCACATCACTACAGCAGATCTGGTGTGACGTCACTGCAACATTCGTTGCCCTTCCTATAGAGTTACGTCAGTGTTGGTGCGCTAGCGATGGGTCTCGATCAGGAGAATGGGCATTTAGGTACACTTTGGAAGTGAATTAAAATATAATCTACACGTTTGCAGTCTCCGACCCTTCGTGTGCGTGTGGAGTGTCATTCCATACAGAAGAAACCCGCAACAGGCTTGTTATAACCTCGGAATTTGATGACACCACCCCTTTAAATGCTCGCAGCCCAGGCCCGTAGCCAGGAGTTTTTTTCGGGGGGGGGGGGGGGGGGAGCGCCCACCCTGAAAACCTTGACTATTTGAGAAAAACGCCTATTTTCATTATTTATTTTTGGTAAAACACCATGTGTCATAAAACTTTCGGGGGGCGGGGGGCCTGGCCCCCCCTGTCTATGGGCCTGTCGCAATCAACTTATTGTGTACATGTAAGAGAGAAATCTGGCTCACCGGTATACATGGCAGGCATAACCCTTTCTTCAAGACAAAGAGTGCTTAACAGCGCAAACGACCGGAGGGGATAGAAGAGACGAGTCAGAGCGCTGACTTCAGCGCTCTGTCTCGTCTCTTCTATCCCCTCCGGTCGTTTGCGCTGTTAAGCACTCTTTTTCATGTTATACCAACACGCCCAATCCTATTGTCTCTTAAGTTCCTTTCTTCAAACGTGACAGGTAGTCATCGCGAAGACCGAAAAATATCAGGGATGTACGATGTGTTATACGCAAACAAAGAATGCTTTATCGCGGGAACCCCACTACCGGGTAAGTGGAATAGTATATATTGCTAGCATAAGACGTATATCTTATATTGCACTTTTCAGCGCATACTCTCGGAAGACAGTGTTTAAACTATAAGGAAAAAAATTACTCATGCATTGCAAGCGCATTGTTGTATTCAATATGGAGTTGAACCCGAAAAGAAATAACAAAGAACTGGGCAGGAGAACTAAGGTATTAGTATTAAATGTTCAAACGGTGGGAAAAAACGTTTTTTTGGAGCATAAGTCCTGCCGTTGACGCAACTGGTTGCTTCCAATCATGGCGCGCCTTTTACAGAGACATTCCGGAAGTCTCTCTTCAAGACGATCTACCGAATGTGTTGCGCAGCGAGGCTTCTTAGATTCGAAATCGTTTTCAAATACCTTATTTGAAAACACAAATTATGTCTCACTTGATGATATGTTTAAAACATCCCGTTTTGTTTTATGCACAATATTATTGAGAACTAACAGACAGCAGGGCCAAGGAAAGTACAGAGGATGTTATTTTTAGTAGTGAGGATATAAATGCGAAGAAAGTAGAGTGGACGAAAACATAACTTGCCGCCGTCAGGAACCGAACCTGCGACCTCAGAATAACGCGTCCGATGCTCTACCACTGAGCTACGGTGGCGCTCATCCTCCCGTCCACCTCATGGGGTATATATGTGCATTTTAAACATGGAGTGTTATTCAGCCCCGATTGCAGCCATGGCGGCGAGTGTGGAACACACATTTTCTGCCTATTGGCTTCACCTAGCACGTGAACGTTTTTACGAGCTGGCAGCTATAAGCCAAAAATACAAATATATTGGTCGGGAGCATGAGCAGGCGTCGACTGTAATATTGTAGTACTGCGCGGCCGATGGGTCCAGTCGCACCAGGCACCCGCAGCCATTATAAAGCGATCAGCCATAATTGTTGATCATACTCAGCCACAGAAGCAACATAGAGTTCAGCATTGTAGATGCGCGTATTCCCTAATGGACGAGTAACGAATACTTTTCTACTTCGCAAAATGATGAAATATGGTGCAGTGGGCACTTCGGAGCAGTACTGGCAGTTGACATTCTAGGCGAGTTTACAACGGTCATCGTTACACCCACAGACGTTCTTTTCCTCCAGGCACTGTTCATGTGTTAACCGAGATGCGAAGCATGGCAAGAGAATGAGAAAAAGATGCGAGCGGGGCCGGCTAATCCTATCGAGTTCCACTCTTCAAGGCGAAGCTTAAGCGTACTACAAGTTGTAAAATGTCCTTAATATAACCACACGAGCCACACTTACGAACAAGGTCTCATGATTCTGTAGCGCAGTTCGCCGAACAGGCGGTGTTCAAACATCTCAGGAGTGTCAAAATGGGAGAGTGACTACTGTGGTCACTGCTATTGCTGTCCATTTGTTTCATGGTCTGGGAACATTCGCATCTTAAAGCGTTCAATACCTAGCCCACGCACCTTGCCAATATTTGGTTTCTGACCGTCATCAGAGCATAGTTGTGTGAATAAAATGAGCATCGATTTATTACCCATAAGCATAATGTACCTTGCAGGTGAAAAGTCAAGTGTTGTGAGCAAGATTCCGAGTAATTCCAAAGGTGATTCTACCACTCTTTCACATTCGTATATATAAATGAGAATACAATGAGGATATAAATGAGAAGCTGCTTGAAAATAGCAGAGAGATCACTTATTTAAAATTTTGTTATTAATGCTGCTTTCTAGCTTCGGACATGTAAGCAGTCGATAAGACATTGCATATGACTTGTGTGCATAAAAAATGTTACCAATGATATACATATGACTACAGGCCGTTTTTTCACGTGCATTTGTTACACAAGAATACAACAGCTCTATATATGTACAGGTCTAGGGAGTAACGCCAATGCGCAACAAGCAACGACTTTTTGGGTGTAGATTGATGAAGGCGCAATAATTTTATCAACTTGGTGAAAGACGAAACTTGACAAAGTCTTCTAGAAAATCCATCGATAAAGGTTAAGCTTTCTAAGTGAAAAAGGCCAAGCTAAGGCGAGAATAGCTGCAAGAAAGGTGCCCGATTTATTATATTGGACTACAATACGCAGAGTATTCCTCCCTATGCAACCTTTATTTCATATTGGTGAGAAAAGTACTAGTCGAGTCACATCTTCAAATATTAAAAAAAGTCTAGTCCGCTAGCAGCTCACATTTTTCAGCAGGCACAGGATGCGTATGCTGAAGGTAGCTAAATGTGTGCATGTTCGTTCCAAGGCCAACTTGAAAATGGATGTGAAGTAGTATCGTACAATATACTCGGTAGTTATGAGATAATAAGGAATACGGTAAATACATGAGTCAGACAAATACGGCACAATATTTAAATGTTCTGATGAAATTAATACTTATTTGCCATTTCACAGCAAACAGATGTGTTATGAAATGGGAAATTGCAGAATAGAAAATTAGTAGAATGCATCACAGCTGTCTTCAGTGTTCTTGTGGATGTTCCAATACGAACGCCACCGGGTTGTCCACATGAAGGGTGTAATGCTAAATCCGCCTTTACACAAGCGGTGTCACATTACGAGGCACCATAAGTGCTGCATAAAAGGGACTAAAGTTCACACTGCCATATACTACAATGAAGATACCGCTAAGTTGCTGAGTTTTGTTCGTATTTCAGTTATGAAGATGGAATAAACGCTCGTGATTTGTAGAATTACGATGTTTGCCGATTTCCAGGCAACTCAATCGCATTTAGTAGAAACGTGCTTCGATAATTCCAAGGATTGAGAGAAGTGCTCGTCAGGGACACGTCCCTGTGCCTTACTGATAAAAAAGATATATTCCCCAACGTTAAGAATGAGGCCTTATCGCTCTGCCTTAACGATAAAAAATATTAAGTTCCTTACCATTAGATGAGCCTTGATACAATCTGAAACGCCGCCTCAACATTACAGTTACGCTCTTGCTACACATGGCTGCCCGGTGGCTTGTATTTGAGTTCAAAGGAGGGTTCTCAGGTAAAGGTTGCAACTAGACCAGTCAACTTCTTAATCTGCGCATTGATGTTTTCCACTCAATTTGTGATTTCTAAATACCTCACGAGTGTTGCATTGATTATGTTATACGATCCCTCCATATTCCTGAGAATGGAGGAAGGAATGAAAACATTTTATTTTCATTACTACGAGCCACAAATATCAATTGCGATATGACAAATTATCAGTGCACGGCATATTCGCGGAACTCATACACACAAAAATTGTATTTTTATCATCAATGTGAACGTGGATAATTCATGCCAATAGAATTTGATTTAAAGAATTTGTCTAGTGTCTGGAAAATATATTTTGCAGCTTACATTTTCAATGCTTTTCGCTTCCAATACACTTTGACCTTCCAATACACTCGTGGTCTTTGTCTCGTTATATTGTGCCTTCCAACGAAAATGTAATAGCTCTAAATTACTTTTGTTGCAATGAAATGCGCAATTTTCATGCTTGAGTTTTTTATTTCGCTCTCATTTTTATTCTCTGTTTATGTGAGAAAGTCCTCCACCAATCTGTCGAGGAGCTCTGTCAAAACACGTGCCCACTCCAAGTTCTGCCTTCATATTTCCTGGCAGGAAACACTGCTTGTTTGCTGTGGCGAAAACCAGGCGCGCGAGAAGAAAATCGACATCGGTGCAGGGCCGCCTTCAAACGTAACTGTCGCAAATACGGATCATATAGGTTTGTATTCACCAGAGACGCCTGTGTTAAAAAGTTGGGACAAAGGAATCGTTGCCCACAGCCCAATATTTGAACTGAATAAAGCATGCTTACCTGCGACTGTCACCAGGATGAATATACACCAGTGGAACAACGAGCCTTGTCAGGTGATAAGGTTGCCCAGTTGTGATTACTGGTTTATCGTAAACTGGCTTGTAGCAAAACGAAATAACCACGCGATGACAATCGATGAAGTAACAAACGAACACTAATGCTTGCGTTCGTTTCTTACTTCATATTTTTTCTGATCGGTTCCTAATCTGTGCTCTACGTTTGTGAGGTGGTTTGACGGTGAAAATGCGGCAGCGAAACGGCTAAAAACTCTACTGTGTGCCAGCGCGTCTTTTCTGCAAATTGCCACGATAGCAGTAAGCACAGCCGATTTGTCGCATGGCACGTCTGCTTCTATACATCCGTCATCGAATATTCCAGTCCTATTCCTTGTGCCCAAGTGATTTCTCCACTGCATTCAGTTATTGTCTTTCACTTTATTTTTAGTAGACATGCCGGAGGGGTATTACAAAAGGGATGTGATACAAAGAGTATTAAGGACGAACACTGTTGCAAGGCGTACTGCGAGGCATTTGCTTCCATAAAGGCAGGTGAGCTGGGCGTACAGGCGATACTGTGCACATGGTCATTTCCATCTTTGGTTTTAGGAAAAACACTAGATGCAATGGTGTCCGAAGACGTGTGAGGGTGGGCTCGGATTATGGAATACCCTTTCTGATGTGATATCCCCGAAGCTGGGAAATGATATGATGCACAATGGAATACGGTGCGGTAAGATTTATGACATTGTTGCTCATATAGAGGAGGACTACGGAGACCACAGTGGATGTGGTTGTCGCTCCGAGCTAGACAGGGAGAATAAGACGACATGAAAATCACTAACTAGTTGGCTATAGCTGAGCTCACGCTCACGACATAATAAGCTACCCCTTCAGCCTTGACGGTCTCCATCAAGCCTAAAAGATGGGTGGAGGTGCTGGGTACACGCTTAGAGCGGCTGAGTAGTGACTACTGCAGCTTCTTCGAAGCCGTCGACTTGCCGGCCTTCCACCATCTACCACGACGGCCTTCCACATGTCCGAAGAAAGAGACGCAGCCAGGACAGCACCTTGCAGTCCACTCCAATACTACCGAGTCCCACCGCCCTTGAGAGGCAAAGTGGAAGATGTCGACGGGTGGCGTACCAAGTACAAGCGAAGGAGCAAGTGCTTTTCAGCCGAGTGCTTTTCAGCCGCTCAACTAACCAACGTGGTGTTCGCCCTGACCGGCACTGCACTGTTGTGGTACGAGAACCACGAGGACACGCTTACAACGTGGCACCTTTTCGTTGAGGAGCTTAAGGCGTGTTTCGGGGACTCAGTAGCTAAAAAGAAGAGCGCTGAGCAAGCCCTATCACAAGGGGTGCTGCCAGGTGAGACGTGCACCACATATATCGAAGAAGTGCTAAGGCTCTGCAAGGTAGTCTGCGCTAATATGTCGGGGCAAGACAATGTCGGCCATTTCCTAAAAGGATTTGCCGTGGTCGTGTCATCATCATCACCATCACCATCATCATCATCAGCCTGTTTACGCCCACTGCAGGGCAAAGACCTCTCCCATGTTCCGCCAATCAACCCGGTCCTGTGCTTTCTGCTGCCACGTTATACCTATGTGGGATGACGTGAGGCGTTCACTTTCCCATATATTTTATTGCTGCGTGCTCTCCGCTGTACAACCACAGCCGCTGTCGTTCTTGCGGGCGTCTTCTCACGCGCTAGGTTCGAACGTGCGGAGCAGCTGAAGCGCAACTTCGTCGTCTTCTCTCGCGTTGACGGCTCGCCATAGGCCCCCCCCCTCTAGCGAGGTAGCCAGTGCGCGAAGGAGCGATCCTTATGAGTAGCTGGTAGTTGCTACTGTTGCGAAGCGCGTTCGTCTGGTGTTGGAGGGTGGCTTGTCGTCTGCGAGGACGGCGTCGGTGTCGAGGAAGGCCGGCTTAATGCGGTCAATGGAGACACTGTCCTCGCGTCCATTAATCAGCAGGACAAAATGCTTGGGGCAACGCTTGATGACTCTAAAGGGTCCGTCGTAAGGCGGTTGTAGTGGTGGTCTGATAGCATCGTGCCGTACGAAGACGTGTGTGCAATCCCGCAGCGCACGACTGACGAAACTTGGGCGTGAGTGTTGACGTGGTGAGATAGGAGACACGTCTTTCATGGCGTTCCTGAGGCGACTGGCATAATCAGCGACGTCCATTGGTGGTACCGGAGACACGTCGAAAAACTGGCCAGGAAGCCTTAAGGTCGTGCCAAAAACGAGCTCAGCTGAGGAGCAAGAAGCGTCCGTGCGTATCGTGCTGCGAAGGGCGAGGAGGACGAGTGGCAGTCGCTCCGTCCAGGGTATCAACGATCGTGAGTCCATGAGCGAGGCTTTGAGTTGGCGGTGAAACCGCTCAACCATGCCATTCGACATAGGGTGGTAGGCTGTCGTCTTGATGTGATTGACACCAAGCATGAGAGAAGACACCAAACGCGAGAGAAGACGACGAAGTTGCGCTTCAGCTGCTCCGCAAGTTCGAACCTAGCGCGTGAGAAGAGGACGCCCGCAAGAACGACAGCGGCTGTGGTTGTACAGCGGAGAGCACGCAGCAATAAAATATGTGGGAAAGTGAACGCCTCACGACATCCCACACCTACAAACTTCTTAATCTCATCTACCCACCTAATTTTGTGTCCCCCCTCACACGTTTGTCATCTCTTGGAATCCAGTGAGTTACCCTTAATGACCACCGGTTATCCTGCCGACGTGCTACGTGCCCGGCCCATATCCATTTCTCTTCTTGATTTCAACTATAATATCCTTAACCCCCGGTTGTTCGCCGACCCACTCTGCTCTCTTCCTGTCTCTTAAGGTGACACCTATCATTTTCCTTTCCATCGCTCGCTGCATCGTCCTCAATTTAGGTTGAACCCCCTTTGTAAATCTCCAGGTTTCTGCTCTGTAGGTCAGTACCGGTAAGATACTACTGTTATATACCTACCTCTTGAGGGATAGTGGTAAACTGCCATCCATGATTTGATAATGCTTGCCGAATGAGCCCCATTCCATGCTTATTCTTTTAGGTACTTCACTATCATGGTTCGGCTCCACGGTTACTACCTGTCCTAAGTAGACGTACTCCTTTACAACTTCCAGTGTCTCGCCACCTATCGCAAAGCGCTGTTCTCTGCCAAGAGTGTTCCACATTAGTTTTATGCATATTAATTTTCAGACCTACTCTTCTACTTTCTGTATCCACTTCAGTAATCATGAGCTGTAATTCGTCTCCCGCGTTACTCATGAATGGATAGTCATCAGTGAATCGCAGGGAACTGAGCTACTACTCTCCAATAACTCTTATCCCTAATTCTTCCCACCTAGGGCCCTGAAAACCTCCAGTAAACACGCGTTGAATAGCATTGGAGAGATCGTGTCTCTCTGCCGTACGCCCTTCTTTATTGGGATTTTGTCGCTTTCTTTATGGAGGACCATAGTGGCTGTGGATCCGCGGTAGATTTCTTCTAGTATGTTTGTATAGGCTTCGGCGATGCCCTGATTCGGCAGTGCCTGCATGACTGCTGAAGTCTCCACCGAATCATATGCCTCCTCGTAATCTATGAAGGCTATGTATAGGGGTTGGTTGTATTCCGCACATTTATCTATCACCTGATTGATAGCATGAATATGGTCTATTGTTGAGAAGCCTGTACGAAATCATGCCTGGTCCTTTGGTTGATTGAACTCTAGTGTCATAATTATTCTGTTAGCAATTACTTTTGTAAGTAGTTTGCAGACAAGGGACAGTAAGCTGATGGGCCTGTAATTTTTCAGGTCCTTGACGTCTCCTTTCTTATGGATGCAGATGATGTTGGCATTCTTCCAAGATTGTGGTATCCTCCCCGCTTATAAAACGTACCAATTGCGGAGACCGCGGCCAAACACGTCGCCTCCACTCATTACAAGAGGGAACCAAAAAGCAATCGCATATTCGAGACGACTTGGAGTTAGTATGCACTACAGTAATGATGTCTCAACCGTGATTATTATTAAAATGTGGTCGACCCCTCAGTATAAACGAAGACCACATATTATATAACAGTATCATTGTGTACGTGTCAGACTATCCTCCCTTGGGGTAACTTCTATGCAGTTCAACCATTCCAAGGCAGCACACAACGTCGAGCCGATAATGGTTTTACGGCGGCTGTGCGAGACCCAATCCAGTCCCATTGTTGCCGGGCAGTGAGCCATTATTGGCTGAGCCGTTGAATTTGAACGGCATAACGGACCGGTTTTGCCGCGCTTCATCGGATATTGGGTTTCAACCGGCAGCGTTGGGCCTGGTTTGCCGCCGTCCCACCGATATCGGCTGAGCCAATGGCTTTGATCGGCAAATATTTGGCCGGTTTTGCCGCTCTTCAACCTATGTCGGATAAGCCGTTGGCTTTCACCGGCTAATACTGGGCCACTTTTGCCATTCTTCAGCCAACATTGACTAAGCCGTTGGCTTTCAGCGGCTAGTGTTGTAGTATTTCCGAAAGTGCAGAGCTCAGTCACATTTTTGGTCGCGAATATTCGGCGCTTCACCCTGATAATTGATCCGATCGATACAAGCATTACCGATATTCCATTCATTTATTTCATGTATCAATCAGACGTCGAGCCTTAATTCTACGTGCGGATGTTTCTGAGTAATTTTGTTTATGTGCATTTTTTTTCTTAAACACGGGGTAGACTTAAATGCAATAGAGCATTAGGTGTTTGAATTTCTGTCGCCGAAGCTGCAGAAAGCCGCTACATGGTTTGGTGTAGTAGCACAAATAAGAAAGTGCGTATATCGTGCTAATGCCGCACGTACGATTGAGGGCGCGAAGTATCGCCTACTTATTAGCTTGAATTTTCTTGTTGCTTTCTGCTATGACAGTGACTAACAGTTATCACTAGCACAGTCACTTTTCTACCCAACAGGGTGGCCTTCAGAAGAATGACTGACTCGCATTAGATGGCCACTTCGATGAGCAGTTGTTCTCGCTATCGGAATGTTGACATTTCATAACACATTCCATTAACTTCATGGTTCAAAGTACTTCTCTGTCGGAAATGTTTCGCCATTGGTCGGCCAACTTCAATAATACATCCAGCATCAAGATTCGGCCAACTATTTCCGCACGAATGTTTTAGTGGAAGAAGTTTATGTGAATTTTATTTATGTGCATAAACCGATTCTGACATTATAGCGCTATATGTTTTACATCCTATCAGCCGCTGACTATGTGACACGAGTGGTCATAAATTACACGGATAGTTTCCTAGCTGTGTGTGTACACGTATTTACGCACGCGCGTGTTGTGGTGAAGCGTAACAAGCGCGTTTTCTTTAGTGATATCACATAATTGTACCTTGTGAAGTAGTAAAAATCTCAACAAGACGTGTTGCTGAGCTAGTTGGTTTCATTACTTGGGAAAAGAATAGGTATGGCGCAAAAGACCGGGCCGAAGTGAAGACACCTTTTTTCCTTAGAATATGCTTCCAAACCAAGTAGCCCACTGACAATATTTAACGAACTGTCAAACACGTGTTTGCGACGTGTTTGTCAGTTCGAGTTTTCACTTCGCCGCCATTCTTTTTGTGTCATACCTATCTTTCTCAAGTAAAAATCTCGTTCACCCATTGCTTCCGACGTGCATTTATAAACAGTCGTATTTACATGATTATATTGCACGTGAAATACGATAAAAAATGCGGTCCCAACGTGGTATACGCATGTTCCATGTAGGGATACGTTGCAACAAGCGATGTATTAAAATTTCGAAGAATGCTTTCAAAAACGGCATGCCCATAGACTACATGCTGGGGGGAACGCACAAAATTGTCGGAAAATGAGCCGCGCTCCGAAGAAGGGGGCATTCTATCTATCTATCTATCTATCTATCTATCTATCTATCTATCTATCTATCTATCTATCTATCTATCTATCTATCTATCTATCTATCTATCTATCTATCTATCTATCTATCTATCTATCTATCTAGCCGCCTACGACTTTGTGCTCTCCTGGTCGCTTGGTTAATCGAATGTACACCAAAGTTAGTATGGTGTAACATGATTTTATGACGAACATAAGTGACAAGTCATAACGTGAAAATCATGACACGCATGTCATGTACAGCATGACTTGCCTGCCACGCTCATGGGGCGCTGGCGGCCGTTTCGCTAGCTTGATCTACCCCGAAATTGGTATTGCGCGACGTGACTGTGTGACGAACATAAATAACACGAGTTAACACGACAATCATGACACGCATGTCATGTACAGCATGACTTACGTGCCACACTCATGGGGCGCTGGCGGCCGTTTTCGCTAGCTTGACCTACCCCGAAATTTGCATTGCGCGTCATGACTGTGTGACGAACATAAAAAATAACACGAGTTAACACGAAAATCATGACACGCATGTCATGTACAGCGTGACTTACGTGCCACGCTCATGGGGCGCTGGTGGTCGTTTCGCTACCTTGATCTACCCCGAAATTGGTATTGCGCGACGTGACTGTGTGACGAACATAAATAATAGGAGTTAACATGAAAATTATGACACACATGTCATGTACAGCATGACTTACGTGCCACACTCATGGGGCGCTGGCGGCCGTTTCGCTAGCTTGACCTACCCCGAAATTTGCATTGCGCGTCATGACTGTGTGACGAACATAAAAAATAACACGAGTTAACACGACAATCATGACACGCATGTCATGTACAGCATGACTTACGTGCCACACTCATGGGGCGCTGGCCGCCGTTTCGCTAGCTTGACCTACCCCGAAATTGATATCTTGCGACATGACTGTGTGACGAACATAAATAACACGAGTAAACACGAAAGTCATGACACACATGTCATGTACAGCATGACTTACGTGCCAGGCTCATGATGCGCTGGCGGCCGTTTCGCTGGCTTGATATACACCGAAATTGATATCTTGCGACGTGACTGTGTGACGAACATAAAAAATAACACGAGTAAACACGAAAATCATGACACGCATGTCATGTACAGTATGACTTACGTGCCACGCTCATGGGGCGCTGGTGGTCGTTTCGCTAGCTTGATCTACCCCGAAATTGGTATTGCGCGACGTGACTGTGTGACGAATATAAATAACACGAGTTAACATGAAAATCATGACACGCATGACATGTCCAGCATGACACGTGCCACGCTCATGGTGCGCTGATGGCCGTTTCGCTAGCTCGATATACACCGAAATTGGTATCTTGCGACGTGACTGTGTGACGAACATAAAAACACGAGTTAACATGAAAGTCATGACACACATGTCATGTACAGCATGACTTACGCGCCAGGGTCATGGTGCGCTGGCGGCCGTTTCGCTAGCTTGATATACACCGAAATTGGTATCTTGCGACGTGACTGTGTGACGAACATAAATAACACGAGTTAACACGAAAGTCATGACACATATGTCATGTACAGCATGACTTACGTGCCAGGCTCATGGTGCGCTGGCGGCCGTTTCGCTAGCTTGATCTACGCCGAAGTTGGTATTGCGCGACGTTACTGTGTGACGAACATAAATAATAGGAGTTAACATGAAAACCATGACACGCATTTTGCTAAACGACATACAAGACGACGTATGAAGCTCTTTGCTGGCTGCTTCGCATTACATCGATTCCCACAATGCGTGGGATCTGCCGGCTTTTCAACCACCATCTCCACCTACAACTTGTCATTGACGCAAAACTCGCTTGACCAGGCAGGGCAGGGTAACCGTCCCGACGCAAGGATAATCGTTGTTGAGGACGCAGGTTTTTTCGCTCCGGCCAGCGGAATTCTTCAAAGAAGTGTCGGTGTGTGGACATGTGTGGCGGAAAGTCAAAATCGCGTGCGAGACGAATACGCGGTAGGATTCCGGCACTGTTTTCGGCAGCGATCACCGCAGCGCGCAACAAGTGGCCCCGTGCTTCTATATTGGACTCGCTCGCCTCATATAAGACCACGTGTTGACTGCTCTTACGTGTCATCATATTTTTCTTGCGTTCGTTACGGGCATTCGCTACTGACCATTCTTTTTTTTCGTATTCTGTTACTATAGTGTTTTGTGCACGATTTCTTTGCGTTAAAATCTCACCTTGAGATTAGCAGTGCGTACATGCGTGTGTACCTTATTTAGATGTAGATTTCATTGGATCTTACGGTACCACTCGCAATCTTTTTCACGTCGCGTGCAGCAGTGTACACACACTTCTGGCCCGTATGTTATCACTGAAAACATTCCAATTTCCGCTTAAATCCGCGACAAGAACATAGAGTGCGGTGCAGAGACGCCTTCAGAAAGCACTGTCCCATATACGTAAACTATGTGTTTGTATTTACCAAAGATGCCTGTCCAAAGAAGAATCTTGGCTCGCAGCCAATGATCTGAACTAATAAAGCATGTTTACCTGCAACTGTCACGTGTATTATTATAAATAAGCAGGGCGGCTGCCCTGATAGGGCGATAAGGGTAGCAATTCTGACTGATCGGTTGAGCGTAAATTAGCTTGAGTATAGCCCAGGAACAGAGGAACACAAAAGAAGAAGTAACAAACGGACACAAGCGCTTCTGTGCGTTTGTTACTCCATCTTTTGTGCTCGACTGTTTATGCGCTATCCTAAAAGGGTGTCGCGTGGTTTGGCGGAAGAAAAATGTGGAAGCGAGATGGCTCAAGTCTCAGCTTTTTATGGGCGCCTCTGCAGTATCCAATACCTCAATAGTGGCAAGCACAGTCGTCTAAGGTCTCCTTCATGGCCCGTCAACTACTGTACAATCGTCATCCAATATTCCAACCTTATCGCTTGAGATCAATATATTTCTGGATTGGGCACGGTTATTCACTTTCACTTCAATTCTTTAAAGAACCGTCTAGGGGGTATTGTATAAAAGGTGGGATACAAAGAATACCTAAACGCGAACATTGTCACCAGGAACATAGGGAATTAATTGCTTGTATGAACGCTGATGCGCTGGACGCAGAAGCAATCCTGTGCTCATGCTCGTTCTTAGTTTTGCCACGAGTTCCTCTTGTTCGTCATGAATTACCAACTCGCCCAACAGTATGTTCTTCTGAGCCAGGGGTTGGCAACCTGCGGCCCGCAGTGCATTATTGTTCGGCCCCTGACACGACGTAGAAAAAAACATGGTTGATCCCTCCAATACAAGAATCGGTATAACACGAAAGTAAAACGTGTCTTTACAGAAGTAATTGAAAGTTTACAGTACATTGATATAAGAGAGCTCTCACACTATTGGTGTTTAGGAGCTATAGCACCGTTTAACATGGATGGACCCACGTTGTTGCTTTGTGGCACATCTCTATCCCGATGACTAACGTCCATAATCAATGATTAAACAAACCTTTGTGGTAGCTCTAATAGTTAACGGTAAGAGTGTAATCAGAGAAAGTGGTGTGACAGCCAGAAGAATGTCGCTGACTGGACGCAGCACTTGGGCATGCGGCATCCCGCCGCATGTTAAAGGGACACTAAAGGCAAATAGTAATTTATGTCAGAGTGAAAGCTCAATATATGAGAATGTCTACAACGGCAGTATTATCAACAGGAGTGCCCCACTTATCGAAAAATTAAGCTAAATGTATCACACGATGAGCGCCTCGAGTGGGACATTTTGGAAGTGATCCCGACGACGTGGGAGAGTCTGAATACAAATTATCACAAGTAATCAAACTAGCCGCAACACAAAAAAGAACCTCCCGTGCATCAAGACACGTAATAAAATGCTGCTGGGTTCCTTTCTGTTTTATTCACGAAAAAAATGGACTCTTTGTCGTTGCCATGGGGAACAGCGCGCGTGGTTCAAAAGTTCCGTAGTAGGGTACTCATTTGGGCTCTTTGATTCATAATTACGAGTGAAAAACACTGCTAAAAAGACGGGACAAGAAAGGACACGCCGTGGTCTTGTGCACTTTCTTGTCGCGTATTTTTACCGCTGTTTTTCGCTTGTAGTCAAAAGTTCCGTTTTCGCTTGTAGTCAAAAGTTCCAAACTAAGCTTCGCCCGGCGCCCTGCTTCGCTCACGCGGTCGCGTCTCAGTGGTAGTTTCGGTATCGCGTACTGCCGCGTGTGTTTTTCACGCTCGTGAAAGTCGCTCTGACAGAAAGTTCGACAAAATACCGCATGCATGTGATGTTGCCGCCAGCGCACGCCACCGCGCAGTAAAGGCGGGCAACATTGGGCACGGCAACAGTGACGTGCGAAATACCGCTGTCAGGTGGGTGATTTGAAGTGCGCTAACGCGATGCGGACTACTAAAACGTGATTTTATTTCAAAATAAGCACCTCCTTGGCATAAACCTAGCGCTACGAGGTATCTGGACCGTTATTTCAAGAATCAACGTCGACCTAATATTTGCCTTCAGTGTCCATTTAAAGAGTCATTGAACGCAACGGTGGCACTAGAGGGAAACGCAACGCATGTCGTGTCTGCCCTCTAGCCCGCCCGCGTTTTTTCTCGGGGCGAGCGTATGCGGGGAACGCGGTGTTACAGCCAGGCGACGGAGGCGCGCGTCGCAGGGCTACTTTAATATGGATGGATGCTATGAGTGAGGCCGAAACTTGGGCTGAAGTCGCCACCTGGTGGTGTGTTAAAGCGTTGACGAAATTTCACTTCTATTGAAAACGCGCCGAATGGGACGCACGCGTCGCAACGACACGTTACAGGAGGTAATAGTGCATTACTTCACTTTACCGCTCCCAGGAGGTGGCACCACCCCGCCGACCAAGAGCACTGTGAGAAGGAAGTGTGAGATATAAAAGGCGCGTTAGTAAAGCATCCAGAAAGCGTGACCGTGGCGCTGCGAATAGCGTGCCCGGCATCTGTTGTCACGGACCGAGAGGTCGTTGGTTCGACTCCCGTTGATGGAAGTTTTTTTCTTTGCCATCTGATCGCGTGCACTTTTTCGACGTCCTTTCCGTGACGGAAATACGACACTGAAGTCTTGGTGAACCCCGGCATGAAGCAATTTTGTGTTAAAAAGTTCCATCAATGACTTCTCGGTTCACGACCAAAGATGCTGGGCATGCTATACACTGCGCCGCCGTCACATACACCGGAGGCTTTAGAAACGCGCCTTTTATATCTCGCACTTTCCTCTCACAATGCTCTTGGACGGCGGGGTGGTGTCAGGATAATTAGGCGGGCTAGTTAGTATCGCATTATGATATTGTTACGGAAAAAGACACCAGCTCAGAGGAATACGTATCCCTGTATTGTTTACAGCTTAGGCGAGCAGCGCAACCGACGCGAACAGCACGCGCCAGTCTGTCTGTTTCGTCCTTCTGTTCGTCTCCTTGGCAGCGATGTCGCTGGTACGTAGCATTACCCCCGGCGGCCGAAGCATCGTCCCGGAGCTTTAAAGGTCGTTTTCGGAAGCGGTGTTGTAGGGCTTGAGTCGTGAAACGTGAACCATATCGCTGGACCGAACAGATGGCTATGGACAGATGGGGCCAATCTTATAGGTAACAGGTGTTACCTGACGCAGTACACAGTAAGGTCCAGTGTAACGAGACAAAAGTTTTTCGGATAGGCCCACCCGACGATGAGGGGACCAGAGTAGCACAAGGGCACCGGAAACGAAATGTGCGTCTCGATGAGTAGCATCGTACCGATGTCGTCGTTTGGTTTGCGACGCCGTCAGCCGAGCGCGGGCGAGCTGTCGGGCTTCATCGGCTCGCGCGATTGCGTCTCGGGCATACTCGCTGGTGGACGAGGTGGAGGTAGGAATGATCGTGTCCAGCGGTAAAATCGGCTCTCTTCCGTACAGGAGATAAAAAGGGGAAAAGCCTGCCGTGTCGTGACGCGATGAATTGTACGCAGAAGTTGCGTAGGGTAGGGCAACATCCCAGTCTCGGTGGTCCGGCGACGCATACATAGCGAGCAGGTCCGTAAGCGTGCGATTAAAGCGTTCCGTTAGCCCATTGGATTGAGGGTGGTATGCAGTGGTCAGTTTGTGCTGCATAGAACAGGAACGTAAGATGTCGGCGATAACTTGAGACAGGAATTGACGGCCACGGTCTGTGATCAGTTGTCTTGGGGCACCGTGAACCGAGATAACGTCCCGTAGCAGAAAGTCAGCAACGTCGGTTGCACAACTTGTCGGTAGAGCTCGCGAGATCGCATAACGTGTAGCGTAATCTGTAGCCACTGCGATCCATTTGTTTCCTATGGTTGAGACGGCAAAAGGTCCAAGAAGGTCTAATCCAACGCGGTAAAAGGGTTCCGTGGGTATGTACAGTGGTTGAAGATGGCCAGCGGGTAGCAGCGACGGTGTTTTGCGGCGTTGACAGAACTCGCACGTGGCGACATAGCGGCGTACTGAGCGAGCAAGGCCTGGCCAAAAGAAACGGCTGCGTACGCGCTTGTATGTGCGAGAGACGCCGAGGTGTCCAGCTGTCGGCGCATCGTGAAGTTCAGCGAGGACACTGCGTCGTAAATGCTTAGGCGCGACAATTTGAAGGTCAGGTCCGTCAGGTCGGAAATTTCGATGGTAGAGGACGCCCTCTTGAAGCACAAAGTGGTGAATAGAGGCGTCGTTTGGGAACGATTCCGTGCGGGTGATGAGGTCAAGGAGCACGGGATCCCGTTTCTGTTCTTCCCCAATGTGAACCAAGTTGGACACTGAGAATATGGAGCAGATCGTGTTGGCGTCAGTGTCATCAGGATCGTCAAAAGGGTACCGGGAGAGGCAGTCGGCATCCTGGTGCATGCAGCCAGATTTGTACACGACTGAGTAGGAGAACTCTTGGAGGTGCAAAGCCCAGCGACCAAGCCGCCCTGAGGGGTCTTTAAGAGAGTTCAGCCAGCAGAGCGCGTGGTGGTCGGTAACGACCGAAAACGTGCGCCCGTATAGGTATGGCCTGAACTTCGCGACCGCCCAAACGAGAGCCAAACACTCACGCTCTGTGATTGAATAATTGCGTTCGGGGCGGATAAGAGGCGGCTGGCGTATGCAATAACGCAATCGTGACCACGTTGGCGTTGAGCAAGCACGGCGCCGATGCCATGACCACTTGTATCCGTGCGGATCTCAGTAGGGGCAGCAGGGTCAAAATTTTTCACGAAGCGTCGCAAATGCGAGCATAGTCCGAGAAAGCTGCGGACATCCTTCACAGATCGTGGAACGGGAAAGTTCTTGACTGCGCTGATTTTCGCCGGGTCTGACTGTACTCCGTTAGCGTCCACTAAATGGCCAAGTACTGTAATTTTCTCGCGGCCAAAATGACATTTTCATGAATTCAGCTGCAGGCGAGCACGACGGAAGATGGCTAAGACGGCTGAGTAGACGTTCATATGAGTTTCAAATGTGGGGAAAAATTAACGACATCGTCGAAGTAGCACAAACAGGTGGACCATTTAAATCCTCGGAGCAAAGAGTCCATCATTCGTTCAAAGGTGGCTGGGGCGTTACAAATGCCAAAGGGCATGACCTTGAATTGATATAGGCCATCGGGGGTGATAAATGCCGTCTTTTCACGATCTATATCGTCCACCTCAATCTGCCAGGTACCCGGAACGGAGGTCGATGATAATGAAAATAGCGGGCACATAGAGGCAGTCAAGGGCATCATCTATTCGTGGCAGAGGGTAGACGTCTTTTTTGTAATTCTGTTTAGGTGGCGATAATCGACACAGAAACGCCATGTGCCGTCGTTTTTGCGCACTAGCACTACAGGGGATGCCCAAGGACTGCAGGACGGCTCAATGATGTTCTTGGCGAGCATTTTGTCGACTTCAGCTTGGATAATTTGACGCTCAGTCGCCGACACGCGATATGGGCGCCTATGAATAGGAGGCTGGTCAGCTGTATTGATGCGGTGGGTTACACCAGTAGCTTTTCCCAATGGACGGCCGCTGAGATCGAAAATGTCGACGTAGGACAGCAGAAGCTGGTGGAGCTTGTCAGTCGGCTGCGGCCTTAAGGTGCAAGCAATCATCGACCGTATGGCGCTGTCAGGACAAGGATTAGATTGTTGCTGGGCATGGGGATCGGACGGAGCGGTCACCGTGAAAGCAGCCACCGCGCAGTCTTCTAAGGTCGAAAGTAATGCCAAAGAGATGCCTTGCGGGAGCATTTGCGGTGTCAAACTAAAATTGACAACGGGAAGGCACGTGGAGTTCCCTGTGACAGAAAGAACCGTGTGTGGTAGCGTACTACCACGACTTATCAGGACATCGGTGATAGTTGTCAGTACATAGTCGCCGTCGGGAACTGGTGGTGTTGCGACAAATTCGACATAGGTCAGTGTTCGGGGTGAGAGGCGAGCGTATCCGGCAGTGCGGAGGCGACTCGGCCGGGGCAAAGGAGGGTCGATCATGGGCAAGTGGAGACGGAGCGTACTGGCCGAGCAGTCAGTGAGGGCAGAATGCGCAGACAAGAAGTCGTGGCCTAGGATGACATCATGGGGACATTGTTTAAGGACGGCGAAGAGGACAACTGTGTGGCGATCAGCAATGCTTGCATGAGCGGAGCAAATTCCCACGACAGATGCTGTTCCGCCGTCGGCAACACGGACAAATGGAGTCGTCGCAGGTGTGAGAACTTTCTTGAGCTTGTGTCTAAAATCAGTGTTCATAACGGAAACTTGAGCGCCAGTGTCGTCTAGAGCTGTCTCAGGCACTCCGTCGACTTGTACGTCAATAAGGTTCCGTTTCGTCGGTGTGGTCAGTAGAGGATTTTCGCTTGGTCCGATTGATGCAGCGCCACCTTCAGGGGCTGCAGCATTTAGTTTTCCGTCGGCGAACGTCGTGGGGGAGCGGGGGAAGGTGGTCGTCGGGGCTGAGGCGAACGGGACTGGCGACGGTGGGGTGAGGGAGAGCGGGAGTAGTGGGGATCGTGGGGGGCAAATTGGTCCTGATGGGAAGAGTAGGCCTGAGGGGCAAAGTGGGCCGGAGGGGCGTAGTGGGCCGGAGGGGCGATGTGGGCTGGAGGGGCTAAGTGGGCAGGAGGGGCAGAATGGTCTGGGCTGGTTGGAGAACGAGGAGCGGGACGATTATTGAAGGAAGGCGGGACATTTTGTGCAGGAGGACCCCAGCGACTTCGGCAATGACGAGATATGTGTCCTATTCGGTGACAGTAGAAGCATATTAGCTTGTCATCAGGTGTTCTCCATTCGGACGGATTACGGAACGCTGGTGGCGAGCCAGACGGGGGTCGACGTGGGGGCGTGAAGTGCGGCGGGAAGTCGGTACGGGGAGGCGTCGAAATAGAGCAGACACCCATGCTGGCAATTTCCTGTCGGATTACTGCTTGAAGAAGGGGTAAAGGGACGGAAGGAGGTGTGTCAGAGGATGGTGGTGCCACGGTAACAGGGGCGGCTGCTTCAAGTTCACGTCTAACGAGTCGGGTCAAGTTATCGCAGGCGTCCGGTTACCGGCATGTAGCGAGGCAATAAGACGTCCCTGCGGTGTTCGGAAGGCGCGGGAACAGTGGGGAGACACGCCTACCTTTAGCCTGTTCCAAGCGACGACATTGTTGAAGTACCGCATCGACAGAGGACTCGTTAGTGCACAAAAACAAGTTGAACGCGTCGTCGGCGATACACTTGAGTATGTGCGCAACTTGTTCTTGCTCAGACATGGTTTCGTCAGCTTTGCAGCAGAGGGCCAGGACATGTTGAATATAACTGAGGTAGGACTCAGTGGAGCTTTGCGTGCGAGTCGATAATTCTGTCTTTGCGGCGAGGCGACGTCCAAGAGAGTTGCCAAAAAGTTCGCGAATCTTTACCTTAAAGCTGTCCCAGCTGGTAATCTCATGCTCATGGGTGTCAAACCAGAGACGAGGGGTTCCGTCCAGGTAAAATATGACATTCGCGAGCATAAGGGTGGGGTCCCACCTGTAACTGGCGCTGACGCGTTCGTACAGGCGCAGCCATTGGTCGACGTCAGAACCTTCGAGGCCCGAGAAGACGCCAGGCTCTTTCACGGCGGGAAGCGTGACGAAAGTGGGTGCGGCCGGTGGGTTGGCAGGTAGGGCAGGAGGCAATGCGGGCGGCGGGGATGCAGCCGAGTCTTGCGAGGCCATCGCACCACTCCACCAAATATGTTACGGAAAAAGACACCAGCTCAGAGGGATACGTATCCCTGTATTGTTTACAGCTTAGGTGAGCAGCGCAACCGACGCGAACAGCATGCGCCAGTCTGTCTGTTTCGTCCTTCTCTTCGTCTCCTTGGCCGCGATGCCTCTGGTACGTAGCAATATAAAACTGTGGGGGCAAAGAAAATTCTTCGTCCTGCGTCGTTTATTTGTGCTCAAGAGTTATATATCATAATGGGATGGTGTCGCCGTCTGCCAGCGGTAAAGTTAAGTATTGCATCATGACCATTACCTTCGTGATTAGCTCCTGCAACGCGTCTTTGCTACTCGCCGTCCCGTTCGGCGTGTTTCCAACAGCAGAAGGGCAATTTTGGCAACGCCTAACACACTGCGATGTGTCAGCCTTAGCCCAAGCCTCGGTCCCGCGCATAGCATCCATCCATAATAAAAATAGCTCTGCGACGCGCGCCTGCCTCTGTAACAGCACGTTCCCCGCTTACGCTCTCCCCGAAAACAAAAATCCCGGCCGGGCTAGAGGGGAGACACGACGCGCGTTGCGTTTCCCTCTGGTCCGGGCGTTGTGTTCTGTTAACTCTCTAACATGTCGCGAAATGGCGACCTTAGTCGACGCACTTTTGGCTGTCACACCGCTTTCTCTGATTACGTTCTCGCCGTTAACTACTACAGCTACCACAAAGGTTCGTCTCATTATTGATCATGACGTTAGTCGTCGGGATGGAGATGTGCCACCAAGTGCCAACTTGGGCGCATCCACATTAAACGGTGCTTTAGCTGTCAAACACTAACACACATTAAATAAGCTCTCTTTCATCAATGTACAGCAAACATTCGACTACTTCTGTAAGGACACGCTTAACTTTCGTGTTATACCGATTCTTATGACGGAGGAATCAAGCATGTTTTTTTTTTCCTCTGAGTACAACAACCCAATGCACTGACAGTTCAGGACCGTCATTGAACTCTATGCAAACGCAGAAATAAAGTCGTTCCATTTGGTGTATATCAAGCTGTGACGTTATTTGCGAATTGTAGCGCTTGCTTAGCTTAGGAGAAGATGCCTGTTCAATGTATGCCATTGTGAATCACGATTTGTTTTAAAATACCAAAGGTCCATGCTCATCCTGTCTACATAGAGTACGCGGTATACTTTTTTTGTGAGCTGTGCCTTTCAATGACGAACTTGCTCAAATCAGGTTTTGCGCCAAAACCTGTTTCGTGTAGTTTTACCTAATTAGTTGTATAATTATCTGGGGGACGCTGCAGAAGAGAGGCACGGTAACCGTGCATGAGGAATTTGAGTTGAATAGGTATAACCGGCGCGCGTGTACAAGTGATATTAAGCGCTTTATGAGCTAACAAATAGGCTAAGGGCTGCCAACATAGAGCCACTTTGCTTTACGGCAACAGAACAATGTCGTGTTCTTCGCAACAGATAGAAAGCTTCCATGTATACAAAAGGATGGCTTTGCAAATTACAGATCCACTTGGAACAGAATAATGTGACGTAACTAGTACGCTGTTATCCAATACCTTTTTTTCGCTCTACTATGTCCACCTAGCGCGAAAGGTTTCGCTATACCTAGAGTGCTAGAAGTTTACATTCGAGATACATTTCTACACAACATACATTTTAGGAAGTGTAACTTGAAAATCTGGGCGACTTGGCACTTGATTACGCGGGAAAAAATGTTCAGCGCACAAAAAAAATGAATGGTGATGGGAATGGAGAGGAGGCGTGTAGAGAGAATGCGCGTGGAGAGGGTTTGCGCATGCGCAGTAAGGGTGGTCACGCCACACACCACCATCACCACCGGATTGAAATCCGCTATAAGATGCTTCGCATCTAATAAACTCTACGGGAGGACGAGCGCCGCCGTAGCTCAATTGGTTGAGCATGGGACTTGTTATTCGAATGTTGCAGTTTCGGTCCCTGCCGGCGGCGAGGTGTTCGTGCGTGCAAATTAATTTGTTCACATTTCTCTCATAATTGTTACAACTAACATCTCATATATTGTCCTTGGCTTGATTATTGTTTAGTTCTCATTAACGTTGTGTCTCACAAAGAATAAAACGAGCCCTTCAATTCCCCTTATTTGGTGAAATCAGAATGAGTGATATGCATTTGTTATCTAAGAGAGAGAGAGAGAGAGAGAGAGAGACTCTTTATTAGAAAAACAGAGAGTTTTGCCGGCGTCAGTATATAACCGCTGGCATGCTACTCTGTGTAGGGATGGGGAAGGGGATTGACAGACTAAAGAAGAGAGGGAAGGAAATAATAATAAAAAGAAAGAATATAAAAAAATGAAATGCGCAAGTGAACCTGATAGAAATATTTACAACGAGTGTGTCAGGTAAGTGAAGCCTTTGCTGTATGAAATAATCATGTTATCCAAAAATAAACGTGCGCTGATCTGCATCAGCCAAATTGCATCAACGCTCGTGTCGTTGGTTCCTTATTCTTCTGTGTTCGTGTGTGTGCGCTGTGTTAAGTTGCAAACTGTGTCCCGGTTTCAATGCAGGCTACTGCAGTTTACAACAGGTGTTTTATTTATCCATTTTGGGCAGTAAAGTTATAGAGTCACAGTCTCATTTACATTTGCTCCGCAAATGACGTCACAGCCTTTGTTTATTAGGCGATAATCCTGAACAGAGGTCATCTATGTTATTGTGTTAGCACATATACTGAGGGCATTCGAGAGCAGTTTGGTTATACTGAACACGGAAAACAAACACTCAATGCTTTTTGCAGAGAAGACATATCACGCATTCGGCTATGGCGCACCGCACTTGTGCACCGCTATAACGTCGCGAACAATGGGTTCTTGCGAATAAAAAAGAGGAATGCTTTAGGCGAACAAAGATATCTGCGAGGTATATGTTCTAGTTTATCCAAGGAGGCTTCAGCGCACGATTCCAAGGCACGTTGCGCGTAGTTAGCCAAGAACTACTGCAACAGCGGGCGTCGTTCAATACAGCAGGATTACCCAGTGCTTTCGGAAACGACAGAGGTGAGATCCCTGCGCTTACCCGCTATACTTGGGGATATACTTCTTTCTGTAGAAAACCGAAATCATATTGGCTACTGCTGGACAGATCTTGCGTATGAAATATGAGCCGCACAGGCTTAACAACATAATTACATTCCTAAACATAGTGCATAAAAGACTGAATAAGCAGGCGTTTTGACCTAGTTCATAAATTACTCCTCCAGTCTCTGTGCATTACTGCTACATGCTCGCGCTTGACGTGTCAAAAGTGCGATATCATTATGGTACATAGCATGGTACATAACCTGCAACTAGGCAAGTACACTGGTATTCTGGCATTCCGCCTCACAGAAATGGCGCTACCGTGGTCGGAAACCGAAAACATGTCCCAGAGCTTAGCAGCTGAGCACCTTTGCTCATAGGCGTGCGCACGAGGGGGCTGCTGGGGCGCCTTCCTCCCCCCACCTAGCCCTAATTATGTGAAGGGGTACCAATTCTGTCTGATGGCTTTACTCTGTCCGGACCTTTCATGCCATTTTTAAATGCGCAGGGTTAAAGCTACGCATGTTTTTTTCACAATAATAGCGACCGAGGACTCTTGACAGGCCGTTTTATATAGTGGAGCCGGAGGAGCAGGCTGAAGGGCAAAAAAGTTTACATATTGTGAATTCAAAGAACACTTGACTACCTATATTTACCCCGGATAAGTGGCGCTTATGGCAGGCCGTTGGGAGAAGCACGCCATCCCTTTATTTTCATTTTTGCATCCGCTATGGTAGAGCAAGTTTTGTCTTTCGAACTCAGCAAAAGCAGGGGGGATGTGGTTAGACTTGCCCCCCCGCCCTCTGATGGTGAACCCTGCCCACGCCTATGGTGTTACGGCGGGTAAATTAATAAATGTGTCCACCTGCTGCGCTAGCGCTCAACTGCGTGAAAGCAAGAGATATTGAATTCGAAACGTATATCGGAAATTTGTTACTTTACTTCAGCAATATAAATATCTAGATAAACATAGCGAACGGGTGCGAAGAAACAAACTGATGCCGCTTTGGAGCCCTTCGTTTCCAGTTTTGTGGAAATTCAGCTGCTCTTTTCGTGACGTAATGATTTGTCCACAGCATGATTTTTTTCGCTGTGTAATGCAGAGACTAAAATTGGGGCGCCGCGGCGGCCACATTTCGATGGAAGCGAAATGCTAGAGGACCGTGTGCAGAGTCAAGTGCCTGTGAACGAAACCGATGTGGTAAAAATTCCGCAACCCTCCTCTATGTCATCCCACATAATCTTGTCGTAGTCTTGGGACGTAGAGCCCCAACAATTAATATTATTTAAAAAGAATGTGCGCAGAAAGCTCCTGCATATCCACGATAACTGATACAGTAGAAAGAAGCGAAAGTCTGATCGACTGCAAATTAGAACTTCCACACCTATTCCAGATTTACTTTGCAGAGAATGATAGACCACAGAAAGAGCCTATCACAAGGACAATTGAATTCATATAGTGAAGCAGAGAAAATACAGCGTTCCGTAACCCAAATTCATCGGTTATAAGTAGGTTATAAGAGAGCTGACTAATAAAATGCGAATGTCCGGACTACCGCAACGTTGTTCGGTTAGTTTGTACGGCCGCACTTTCCGGGACGCTCTTGTACAGGCTTGTGGTAGGTGCACGTTTGGGTGAGAATAATAAATAGTTATTGTTGTAGATGTGCATGAAGCTCAGCTTACCATGCAGGCCATGTCACGCGCAAGCTCTTGTTTCTAGACGCAAAACATAAGCATAGATTCGATGCACGTAATTGCTGAACAAACGGCACTGCCAAGGAGGTCACTTACGAGCTGCTCGTGTTCTCTCTCTTGAGCCTTATGAACAAAAGGCACGCATTTATGCTCTTCCGAGACACCGGCAGATAAATATATCTTTCATGTGGCGTCATGAATGTTTCACAGTTAAGAACATTGTCAACAGCTCATTTACTATACCTTTAATGTTGCAATTACTTAGGCAATTGTTTTAACGATGTGACGCTGAGAACAGGAGCGGTTCTGTTCAAATTAATATTATTGCGCAGTTCCAGTGCTGTTTTCATGCCTGCAGTTTGTATGGGAGGTCTATGTTCTATTGATGCCATGTCCATATTTTACATTAGGGCGATCATCTGCCATTGGATTAGAATAATGGAATATACAAAATTTTGTCTCTGGCTCACGTGCCTTTTCGCCCTTTTCTGCCTTGGAGAACGTGAGTTTTGGAATACTTTTTACTACATTAAGATATAAAGCTAGAAAAGCTTTGAAATATCAAGGAAATATATTTTTTGACCAGCTTTCGGCGGGTGACGCACCAACGTTGTGTCATGAAAACAAATTCTATGACACAGGATAAATACGCAGAAGACCAATACATAGAAGAGGCTCGACACACAAGCAGACTGCTCACATGTGTCAGGCCTCTGCTCTGACTTCGTCTTCTGCGCATTTACTCTCTATCATGTCACACAAACAAGCCCAGACTGCTACCCCAATGAATTGTATGAGGTCGTTGATACAGGCAATCCCTACTGTGCCCAACACGGTTATATCGAATTATCCATCATATAAAACTATTTTCAACGCTTCAATGCTCGAATGTAATTGGAAAGGAAACTTCACGGCTACATCGAACAAAAACAGCCGGAACACTTGATATATCGAACATCAGGAAGTGCGATACGCCGCAAGAAGTTGGCTTACTATCAGAAGTAGGTGGCTTTTTCTCGCGCAAATATTCTTTGTCGCGTGGATTAGGGGGAGTGAGCGGCGTGATTAAGAGGGCACCGCGGAGAACAAGTAGAAAGTGTCGCTTGTCATCGCGTGCTTTTTCCCTTGATTCCTTGCAGTGGCCTTTCGCTTTTCAGCTACCTTTGCTAACTGAATGACCGCCGTAAAGTGAGAGAACCCGACTGTTCTGCGCAAAGCTGGTAAAAATTCAAACTGCCGAACGCAGAGAAAAGGAGTCTGACGTCAGCTACCTACAGCATCCAAAAAACCACACCGATTATGGTAATAAAAATACCACCAAAATTAGGGCGCAGGCAGACAGAGTCTTCAGGCACCCGACGAGCACGCACATTCGTGTGTGAAGATTATGAGTTGATGTTTACATCGATAACACTGTTTTCTCGGCTAGAACCCGCGCCAGCATAACCCGAATACCCAATAGAAACCGCGAAAAAATAAGAACAAACCCCCCCCCCCCGCGTATTGCACTAAGCCGCCTTCCTAGCATTGTCGTCAAGCTGTGCCATGAAGCAAACTTGCGCGCCGGAATTCGCACTGAACATAGTGTAAATTCTTGGAAAGTTTTATATAGAATTGTACGCATATCCAACTAATTGCTGTTTTTTAGCTAGTTTGATAAATGCGAGTTCGAATGTATCGCCGTTGGATATTTCAATGCGTAAGCAGGAAGAAAACATAAACGAGAGGATATTGGTAACTATTATGCCAAGTCAGGAAGCAATAAAGGATATGTCTTAGTGGAAGATCCAGAATGAAAGCAAATCCGCATGCTGTGTGCGCATTCTTCTAAAGGAATATGAACAGGAAGAGGACGCGGAAAATCCCTAAAGGAGAAACAGAGACCGCAACACATTATTATTATGTTGTGACCTAGGCATATTACAGGACATAGAAGTAATGGGCTAGATGAAATGTAATTATCATGTTAATGGGAGGAAACATTGTTATGAACATGAGAGAAATAGAAACAATTTGAACTATGCAAAATAACGTCTATCTAGATCATGGGTCTCAAACTATTGATGCAGAACTATGGATTGCCTATCGATACTATCGATAGCTAAGTCACTATCGAACTATCGTTGGTAATGAATACTATTGATAGCGCTATCGATAGTAAATTCAATGATGCTATTGATAGTATATCATCAACAGTGCGTACTCATTGCAAAATAAACTTGGTTGCCCGCGCGTTTTATATAATCGAGCCGAAGGAGCAAGCTGAAGGGCAAAATAGTTGACATACTTCACCACAGTGCTTTGCTTCACCACAGTGCTTTGATAACACATACTCATAAAGACAAACTGTTCTGCTCTATCGGAAAGGAAGCCGTTACATATGTTGGAACTGCGCGGCTTCAAATTTATATTGCATTTTATGATTTCAAAATAAAAACATATCAAGAACTAAGTTTGTTAGTTGCAAGGTGCAAGTGGTTGTATTTGGATATGAATGTATTGGTGGACATAATCCGCCGTTTTCACTGCGGAAATAATTTGTTTATCTCGCCAAGAATTGCTCATAAAATAGGCGAAGATGATAGTATGTTATTGCAAATATTTTGGCAATATGGCCGGCCAGCAACACAATCATTATTCACACCACTATCGATAGTATTGTCACGTGGGTGTGACGGTGAAGATTGCTGCAGCAAGACTGGGAAATACGGTGGTCTTTTTTTAGGCGTATTTGTGTCAGGGTACCAAAACCCAATATACAAGCGATACTCGCTGCGCACTGATAGCGGCAAAAACAGTCATTAGCCGTCGAGTCGATCATCGGTGAAACGCGTCGTCTTTTATACACCAGACATCGAACCTTCCAGTGTTATGGCTGGTGCTCGAGTAAGCTCTCGAATAAACTTGACTTCTTGCGTCCTCCGCGTAGTCTTAACATATTGATCTCAAATAATTGTGAAGTTTCTCAAACATTACGGTGTGGTCTGCGTCAAATGTTGCTAACAGTCTTTTGGGGTGAAACCCGAATACATCGAAACTTCTCCGTGAAGGTTTCTCCGTAAAGGAGAAAGAAAGGCGAAAATCCGGTAATTGTTTGTATCACGGTGTTGTATGCGAATGGTAAATACGGATAACACTGTCCCAGTTGCTATTGTGAGATGCGAAGTACATCGAGAGCATATCATCCAGTGTGCTGTTACACCGTTCAGTGAACCCGCTAGCCTACGGGTGGCATGATGTGGTTGTCTGATGAATGACGTGGGATTCCGAGAGCAGAGCTTCGACGACCTCGGAGAGGAAAGCGCGGCCTCTGTCACTAAGGAACTCTCGAGGGGTGCCATGTCGAAGTATAAAGTGACGTACACTGAAAGAGGCGGCATCCCTAGCGGTAGCGCTCGGGAAAGCGGCAGTTTTGGCGTAGCGTGTCGAGTGGTCGACAGCCACTATAATCTACCGATTTCCATCTGGGGTCATTGGAAGGGGACCGCAGAAGTCAACGCCGACGTGATCAAACGGTTGGCAGGGCATGGAAGCGGCTGCAATGCGCCAGTCGCACGTAAAGGTGTTGAGTTGCGTCGTTGGCACTCAGGAAATCACTGCACGAATTTCCGCACCAAATTGTGCAAGCCGCGCCAGTAATAGCGGTGGCGAATGCGTTCGTAAGTCTTGGACATCCCGGCGTAGCTACATTGCGGATCGTGTGGAAGTTGGGCGCATACTTCATTCCACTCGCAAGCTGAGTGGAATGACCAGTGTCACCGGCGGCCATCGGCAGCGTTGTTGCGGTGACGAAGCAGTTGATCGCGGTTGGTGAAATGGAAAACCTGACGTCGGAGGGATTGAGATACAGGAAGGGTGGATGTGCCAGATACATGAACAAGAAATGCGATATGCAGGTCACGACATTGTTCAGTGGCAATGAAGTCGAGATCGCGAGATGACAAGGGGTGGATGCAAATAGTTCTGCACGCGAGATTTGCAGTTAAAGGTGAGTGGGAGAGGGTGTTAGCGTTAGAGTGCTTGCGTCCGCAGCAGTATATGGCGGGAATGTCGTACTCCTGGATGCGCAATGCCCATCGCGCTAGGCGTCCAGAAGAGTCTTTCAACGTGGCGAGCCAGCAAAGTGCGTGGTGACTGGTTACTTTCCAAGCGCCCACACCAGAGCCAAACACTCTTTTTCAGTCACGTTGTAATTAGTTTCGGCTTTAGTTAGCGTGCGACTAGTGTAGACTACGAGTTATTCTGAAAAGCGGGGCTTTCGTTGAGCGAGGACAGCGCTAAGCCCGACCCCGTTGGCGTCTTTGTCCACTTCGGTTGGAGCCGTCGAATTGAAGTGGCAAAGAATAGGTGGGGAGGTGAGTAGGCGCCGCAGTGTAGCTAAGGCGACGTCACATGCAGAGGACCAGGAGGAGATGTTCACGCCACTGCGAAGAAGCTGGGTTAACGGTGACATGATGGATGCAAAATTACAAACAAAGTGCCGGAAATACGAGCATAGGCCTACAAAACATCGAAGTTCCTTGATGGTCGTGGGCTTGGGAAATTCCGCGACTCCACGAACTTTTGCAGGGTCAGGTAATACGCCGTGTTTCGACGCGATGTGTCCTAAGATGACGAGCTCCCAGGCAGCAAAGCGGCATTCCTTGAGGTTAAGCTGAAGGCCAGCGTTGGTCAGATAAATCAAAACGCGCCTGAGGCGAAGGAGGTGCGTAGGGAAATCATGCGAGAAAACCCCGAAATCGTCGAGGTAACAGAGGCACATCGACCACTGTAGACCACGTTGCGTATTATCCATAAGTCGTTCAAACGCAGCAGACGCCTTACAAAGCACAAACAGCATGACTTTAAACTCGTATGGTCCGTCAGGTGTAAGAAATGTAGTCTTCTGGCGATCGGCTTCAGCCATTGGAACTTGCCAATAGCCAGACCGCAAGTACCGCGACCAGAACAATTCTGCTCTGCGAAGGGTGTCAATGGCGTCATCAATGCGCGGCAAAGGACTGACGTCCTTGCGGGTTATCTTATTCAAATGACGGAAGTCCACACAAAACCGGATAGATCCGTCTTTCATACGCACCAGTATGACAGCAGACTCCTAGGGTCTGTGCGATGACCTAATAGCGTCTCTATAAGCATACCTTGGACTTGGTCGTAATGCCGCTGTGCACTTCAGCGAAGACGCGGTATGGTCTTTGACGTAGCGGCTTCTATAGCCCGGTGTCAACGTAATGTTGCACTTGCGAAGTGCGGCCCAGCTGAGGTTCCGACACATCGAAAGAATTCCGTAACACGTGCAGAAGATCAAGTAGGTCGGTGTGTTCGGCAGGGGTGAGGGTGTCGGCGATGGTACTGGAAAACATGGTCTTGGACGACTCCCCGGGTGCCGATAGGGCATTTGGTTGGTCGCAGCAGTCATCCTGGACGTCAACCCAAGAAGAAGTGTCAGGATCGTCCACGTGGCCAAGATCTCCCCCTGCAAGCAGCGTGACAGTTGCGGAGAGCGGATTGAAGACTTATATCCCTTTCAGTCACGGTGTGTACATATGTACGCATCAACTTCGAAGTCGCATCACGCGCCGCATGTTTCTTCAAATGACCTGAAACTTGGTGTGCACATTCGTACAGGCTTCCTGAGTGCACAACTAGCGCTTATTTAACTTCATTATGCTGTATATTTCTGCGGATGATCACTTTGCTAGAGACACTACCATGTTCGACGATCGTTCGACGTGCGACGTTCCAAGACCAACGTCAAGAGTATTTTTTTTTCTTCACTCGAAAAGCATACAACCAAAAAAACAAACTGCGCATGCATTTTGGGCCTAATAGCTGATTTCTTTTATGCAAGGATTGAAGCTGACCGATTGCAGAATAATTAGATATTTAATTACACGCTAATTAGCATTAATTACTGTAACTCACACAAAACAACACATTCCTTCACTTTATTTCTTGAAATGTAATACTGAGTGCCTTGAAATCATGCAATGGAAGTTTGATACATTTGCAGACAATGCTTCATAATTCGTGACTGAAAGGGATATATTGCTGCTGCCGGCAGCAATGTCAATCGTTGAAGAATGTAGCGGCAGAGCTCGACGACTCGGGAAGACATCGGACGGCTTGAGAAAGACCGTAGCGTAGGTGTGGGCATTGCAGGAAACGGGAACAAGGGCGAAAGTGCCAGGCGGAATGTCGGTATCCTCAGGAACGAGCAACTTAGGTGGCTGATGAAGAGCGTGAAGTTATGGGGCGTCACACTATGGGGAAAACTCAACTTCGGCGCGTGCGCAGTCGACGACGGTATTCGAGCGTCACGTCATGCGAACAGACTGAAAGGACAATAAACTCAACGATTGCCTTCAGTGAACACTCTTGCATTGCAGGCTGCGAGAGGCGTCACTTGCTGCGCGCTTGCGGTGTGGCGCGACAGTCCCGAAGGTGGCGTCTTTACCTTGCGTAATAAACGTAGAGATGAGCAGCTATGAGAGAAACGGCTGCGTCGGTGTCCACAAGTGCAAACGTACGAACACCTTCAATAGTTATGGCGACCACGTTAGCAGCGGAGGAGTGAGGGCCTCGACAGTTCGAAGATGGCGCAGTTCTTGCCTCTTGAACTGCGGCGGTTAGTTTTCGCGGTCGGAGATCCGGGCCAGAGACGCATGGGGGAGGGCGATGGCAGCCGAGGGATGGTGAGTGCTGCGCTTGGAAGTCAAGGCGGTGAGTTGGGGCATCGCGTGGTGATGGGCCAGGAACGTATTGGGGGAAGGGCTGGCTGCCGGATTGCGACGACGGAGCACAGTCGCCGAAAGTTTGGGGCGACGGCGGCAATAGCAGACGACGTGTCCTGGAGTGTAGCAGGCGTAGCATATAGGTCCATTATCAGGCGTCCTCCATAGATTGGCGATTGTCGACGCTGCCTAAGATGCAGTACAGACAGGCGGTTACGTGGGCTGTGAGTGCGTGGTGTAACGTGGTTGCGGAGGCCTACGCACAACATCCTCATACGTGAGGGCCATGGCCATAGGCTGCACGACTTGCGCATAGGCGACAGGAGACGCCACAGGCTGCTCTGCACGTGCGCAGTGAAGAGGGCAGGATGGAGGCGGCTCGTGTTGCGCAAAGAGAACAGCGGGGGCAACCTTCTCCGAAATAACACTGCAGAGCGGGGCTGGCAGATGGGTGGTGGGCTCGTGAGAAATGGCAATAAATAAAGTTGGCGGGCAACTTCCTCGCGGACAAAGTCTCGGACCTGGTGAAGCAACGTCGAATGGTCAGACATAGTGTCCAGACTGCACAGCGTCTCGCTACCCCGCAGAGGCTGCTGAGTCCGGGCGGGTTGCTTCTTCAACTCGTCGTAGCTCTGACACAAGCTGACGACTTCTGAAACTGTGCCCGGATCCCTAGCCCTTTGGAATTGCCGAAGAGAATTAGGCATGTGCCATTGTCAATGCCCATAAAGATTTGCTTGATCTTATCGGCTTCGGTCATGGTAACGTTGACACGTCTACCAAGGTCGACGACGTCCTCAGTATAGCCTGTGAAACTTTCTCCAGTCTGCTGTGTGCGTACGCGCAAGCGCTGCGCTTGCGCGTTGCTTGCGGACAGCCGGTCGACCGAACACTTCAGAGCAGGACGTCTTCAAGATGGTTGATGGTGGGTTGTTGTGTTTTTGGTTGTACCAAAATTCGGTGACGCCAGTCAGATAAATTACGAAGTGGCCTAGCTTGTCGGGGTCATCCCACTTATTATGCGCGCTCACCAGTACGTAGTCGTCAAGGCAGTTTTCCACGTTGGTCTCATCTGCCCCGCTGAAGACATTTGGGTCCCGTAGCCGAGGAAGCCCGGTGCAGGTTACGGACAGGGGCGAAGGCGCCTGTCCGTCAGTCATGCGTTGTCACTCATAATCGGCGGAAGCGTCCGCCTTCTCAGCTTCAGGGTGTAGCGACGGGGTTGAACAAAACCCTCCACCAAATGTGATGAGGTTTATTAGTTGTTCAAGGCCGTAATGGTTGTCAGCGCAAGGCAGCGCGAAGAACCGTCCAGAAGCAGAACAGCGATCCGAAACACGAGCCGAGCAAGGAAGATGCTTATGGAGGCGCATCTTCACAAAAGCAATAAACACGCGCGGCAGTAATATCGCTAGTAATATTAACGATGGTACAACCGACTGCACTATCGATAGTTTGTGGATAGTAGTACTATCGATAGTCTATTTACACTACTGATAGGGTAAAAATATCGATGGTATCGCTATTCAATTTACCGATAGTTCTGCATCACGATCTCAAACACGTGGCCGGCGGGCCGCAGCCTCACGAGGATTAAGCTCTTTTTAGTGCTTTATGGTAGTCGTATTATTTTCTTGCCTATTGGCAATAATCACGCTTTGTTCGGGGGAGCTTCACAGACGGCCAGGACTGGTGTCAAGCATTTTTTTCCTGAAGAACCCCATGCTGTCTCTATGTGTTGAGACATCACCGTAGAAGAAAAGGTCTTTTTGATATGTTTAGTCATTCTGCAGATCGGCATTGATATGTTTCTGAAAACCTCCGTAAAATGCAGTGCGGATATGACCGATATATCAGTTATGGGAAAGGCATCCCCCCCCCCCCGAGTTTCGTCACTGTGCCGGTCCTTGGTGGGCTGAACTTTGAATGTCGGGACCACGGGCCGCTAGCTCATATGAGTTTGAAAACCTGTGATCTAGATAGAGTCGGCATAAAAATAGGTGAATTTATTTCTGCTTTTCAGAAAAAATACGGTGTTTAGCACAAGAGGAAACTAATCATATAGATGGAATGAAGGGCGCGTTAACTGACTGATGTCCGAAGCAAGAATTAAAGTGTGAGGTATATCACTAAAGCCGGCAACACACAAGGTCTCTCATAGCACAGTAGGCTATTAAAGACATGATAGCTCGCGAAAGTCATAACTTGAAATAATAAACTCGAATTCGTTGCGCATTCAAAGCTGATTAACAAGAAGAAACTCTGTGGCATACCGAACTTTAGCGTGAATGAGATAGCGCCATTAAACAAAGAAGGCAGGAGCATCAATACAGCGAAAAAAAGCTCAAATACCATATTACCTCCGTAAAAGGCACGCAGACACAATACTCATATTTTCAGCTGTGTAGTGGAGAGCTACGTCACCCATTGAAACACGAAAGTAAAGCTGAGCACATCAGATTTTCATGTGTAACAATAGATGAGGTTACAAAGTTCATGCAATACATGGCCAGGCTAAAAGTGTCGGGTAGACGCTGCAACAGTCGCTGTGATCAATTAACGAGGAGATCTGAGAGAGGTGTTGACACTTTACAGGCAAGGCGATCGGTCGCTAAACTGTCCGGGTTGCCTAAAAAACAATCTTTAAGAACTGGAGACCCATTAGCTTACATTTAGTCTTGTATGAAGTACCTAAGAAGGTAATTTCAAACTGGATAAAACAGACAACCCGCTGCCTCCAGAAAGAATTATTGTATAGTAGGTTTTATCTGGTGATCAATCAGGTAGCTGGAAAAGTTCTGCATACAACAGGCCACTTTGTATAATCTTTTAGACTTCGTAAAGGCTCATGACTAAGCAGTCACGGAAGTATTACGTCAGCAAGCAGTTCTTGACACATGTCTGAATACTTTAGCCAACATCAGCGGAGACTTTACAAATACGTTACTTTTCCACAGAAAAGTGAAATAATTTATATCGACAGATGAGTCATACAAGGAGGTAAAATATGTTCAGTGTTGCTCACTGGGTGTTTTGAAGAGGTGTTCAAATTACTGCATTGGGTAGCAAGATGAACAAACATCTACGCAGGATGTCTTGAAAACAACGGCACGCAGAGACCTCTGGTCTACAGAAGGGATGGAGGCGAATTGGAAGACAAAAATATTTGAGGACCCAAACTTAGAATGACATCAAGTAGTATTAAAAATGTACGTGCTCGAGACTCTGATAGTGCTCAGTAGTTTAGCGAAAGAACAAGAGTTCAAATTTCGCAAGCAGCTTTTAGAGTATGTGCAAGAGTCTGCTTGTCAAGGTGAGTTACCAACAGGGGCCCTACTCATTTAAAAAGAAGGTCACCGAATAAGAAGGACGGGCTGAATCATATTTGGCAGGCGCTCCAAAATCATGACAGTGATATTACTGCTGTACCCCTAGCACACTGTGTGCAATCATTGCATATAGCCAGTACTAATAAACGCAACGGAACTATGGAAGAGAAAAAAAAGAAAACTCGATACAAATTTCACAACTAGGAGCCTGCGATGGAAAGCTAAAATATTGGCGTAACATTAAGACTTGAGATATATTAGAATTGATCAGAGAATGGACAGGGGTAGCCAATATTCTGTTTTACATTAACCAAGAGAAGACGGACCTGCGAGGGCGACGTAATACGCCGAACAGACAATTACTTCACACTATGTGACAGTCATGCCGAGAGCAAGAACCAGTGCTATTCGTAGCTATGACGAGGGCTGCGTATAATATAATAATGTTTTATTCATGATGCGACGTATCACTTATACTTAGAAACAAGCGAGTGACCAAAGAAATTTGGTATGCTAGCTCAAGAACACAGGAATACTCGCCTATTTATTACTTGCCATATTACTCTAAATTCTACTGAGTCCCATTCCTCGTTTCCTGAGTTATGACAATGAGTTCGGCTGTGCACATTATACTGCAGTTGTGCTTGTAGGTGGAATGAAAAAAATTAATGAATTGAAGCTTATCCACATTTCAGAAGACATCTTACATTCAAATACTTGCGTCTTTATTGTTACCGCAGTGCATAAAATAAGGTCCCCTGTAAACGCACAAATTTATATGCGATGAGTGCACGCGAATTTTCAGTCAGTTACACTAAATGCGCCGCGATCCACCAACATGCGCCCACCCGCCATATAGTACACTCGACAGAGTTTTTATTACTTCTTGAGAGAATTGACCAGAATGCTTTAAATATGGCTCAACGGGCTTTGTGACTGTTTCGGTAGTCTGGCATATTGTACAAGGATAAACAGCACAATACTTGGCAGCAGTAGGAGATAGGCGATGAGTTAACTTTGTGTAGTACGCACAGGGGTGAAAACATATGGTAATTACGACATTTTCCACAACGACATCTGTGGGTTAATTTGGTATTGAGCAGTTTTCTCTAGATAATGTTTAAACATATCTGCTGCAGATATATTGCTCATAGAATACACATACCATTCCAATGGGCAGTAAAACGTTTACCGTATGTTTTTGCCGCCATATGCTAAAATAAATCAGTACACGTGGAGGCATTTATCAAAGAAAAAAAAAAGATGCACCTTTGTATAGCAGCGCTATTTGCATCCTGTTTACATAATGTTATGGCATTTCTTGTTGTCTATAGAAATACATGGTTTTGGATTTATATTTAAGCGAAAGGCCTCTCGGAAGACTGTAAGAAGGGTGAGTACAATGGCGCGTCGTTATCCAGGAGATCAAGTAATTATGTGCAGAAGAACTGCAAGACGAAATGTATTTCCGGAATCGCTTTCTGTAATTTCTGCTGCAATGAAAAGTGTGGCTGGCCCGTAAACACAAGCATTCTGCGCATTTCAGGTAATGCAGTGGAACTAGAGGGCGATACGAACGCTACCAATTCTCAGTATTTAGCACTTTTCATCAGCATACAATAGGCCTAAATCAACCACCGAGAAGCGGCGCCGTGTACGAGTCATTGTGTGCCGCCAGCTGCCTGTCCTTTCAAACACGCTGACGGTGTTTAGCTCCTGCAGCTTCATATGGGCGGCACTTGCAACAGCTGCTGCTGCCGCTGCGACCATTACGCTGAGTGCTGTGTGGACGTCGGCAAACACAAATAATAGGATAAAAATTGCGCGCACGCAATTGCAAATATGATACACCGCCATGAGGCAAGACACATAAAGGATTGAACATTTGCAAAAGTGATCATTTAAATAGAAAATGCATGGGACAAATAGTTGACTTCTTATTGCTTCAGTTTCAACCAAATGATTGGGACAACGTGATATTGTTCTTCAAACACACGATGTTCTTTATACTTGCTATGTTTTAGGGAGTGAATTCTACGCTCCGTAAATGTGCCATAGTTAATGGAAATGCTTGACACATTTTTCGAACAATAGAGGCGTCGAGCAGTACTGACGACTCTGCAGTGTTCTTCGAACGATGGGACGCTTCATTGTTACCATCCTGCATGCATTAGGCTGTGTAGCATTCTAAAACTACCTAGGATTAGTTTCCATGTGTTGAGTTCTTTGCTTTGTTGGTATAGGATACGTAATTAGCTATAATAACAATAAAATTATGTTGTTTTGCGTCAATACAACTAAGGCGGTCGTCGTGATAATGAAAGCGACTGTCTGCTTGGCTAAGTCATCACCCCATATATTTACGTGAGGCAGATGTATATATAAGGGGGGAGCGAGCACAAATTGTTTTATATCTTGCTACCTGTATACAATACACTATTGCCACAAAGAAGCAAATATAGACCTTGTTGCTGTGTCATCCTCAGAGCGAATAAAGTAACAAGTACCATAATTTTCATGAGAACTATATATATATATATGTATATATATATATATATATATATATATATATATATATATATATATATATATATATATATATATATATATATATATATATATATATATATATATATATATATATATATATATATTTATATATATTGTAAGGAAGAAAGGACAGAGACAGCACCCTTGCTGCGGGCCGGCTGTTCTATTCTGCCTCGTCTTTCTCTTCCTCGTGCTGGTCAAGCACGAGGGCCCAAGCTACGCTTCCGCTCATGGTCCTCACACTCGGCCATGACTGCGAATGAACGAAGCCGCCGACAGTGTCCCTGGTGGCTGACGCTGACTGTGTCGCCGTGGTCGGTGATACAACGCCGCTGGGCTTGCCTTTGTGCTTGGTCGATGACGTCTGGCGGTCGCCATTGGCTGTGCCGCGGTGGTCGGTTTTGCTTACGCCATGACTTGTCTTGCAGAGCTGCCGAAAATTCTCTCTGGCGGGCGGCATTGACTGTGCCTAGACGGTCGATCTTGTGTACGTGGTGACTTGTCTTGGCTAGCTGCTGAACATTCTGGGGGGCGGCATTGGCTGTGTCGCGGCGGTCGACCTCGGCCACGCAGCGACGGCGTAACATTCTTGCGCTTGTCTTGGATGACCTTCTTGCTCAACGGTGGCGTATTGGACACGTTGTACTTCATTTTTTCCATCCCTTGTAGGTCTCCAGTCATGTGCTGTGGGCCCTTCCCTTTCAGGACGTCTCCTGTGAGCATGTGAGGGTGCTTCTTGTTGTTTTTGAGCTCACGTTTTCTGGTCTCCTTTACCTCCACACCAAGAAAACATGGGCGTGTCCTGGGAGCTTCCAGATGGGTGTCTGTTGTTAACACGGCCACTCCTATTTTTTTATTTTCCCGTACAACAAGGCGATCGAGTGCGCCTTGAGTAGGTGACTGCTCTAGAAGCTGAGGAAGCGGCTCCAGTGAGTAGTCGAGCACGGCTATGGAAGCGATGGGTTCTTCCGGTGCCTTCACTGGAGGCGTGCCAAGAACAGGATGAGCCGACATTTCCGCGTGTTCGAGCAACGTCGAATCTGAGGCCCGCTCCTCCAACCGCTCTGAATGAGGAGTGCTCTCGGCCTCCCTCCGTGATGGTATGGCGTCGGATACAGGCGCAGAGACTGAGACTAGCAGCGGTGTGCAGCACTTGGTTCCGACGTTTTTGTAGAGCAGCCAGAGAAGCTATCTGTCGTGGGTCTTGAGGGCACCGATGGGTCATCAAGGCGGTGTCCCATGTGAGCTCGATCACCGACGGAGGGCAGATTCGTGGACACGCGAGCTGCATCATTGAGGTGGTGTGCCTCGCAACTCCCGTGTGTGGCATAGGCTCGGTCGGCAGGGAGGGGGTCGCACGCATGAAAAAGTGGACGAAACACAGTAGTCAATCTTGCACACCACTGATTCCAGGATTGTTGTTTCACGCCTTCGTAGTTGTGCCATGCTTTGGCAGCATCACGAAGGCGGTCAATGGCCACGCACCATTTCTGTTGGTCCGTCCACGCCTCGCGAGCTCCAAGAGCGTTGACGGTGGCCACCCAATTGTCGGCGTCGTCTTGGAAGCCGCGGAATTCCGGCAGTCCGCAGGGAGCCGGTGATGGTGCTACGGTAGGCGAAACTGCGGGGCATGACGACGCCAACCAGTCGAGTTGGTATGAGAGCTCCGTGAGGGCACACCGCAGCTCTCTGCGGCTCTCGGGTGAGCTCTCTTCATGGTCTTGCGAGGCGGCGGCGGCCAACGCGGCATTGAGCGAGTGCAGTGCTGGCAAGGCGGCAGGACACAGCACGGAGATTGGCGCTGCCAAGGCGTTCACCGTGACTCGGAGTCGCGCGATGGTGGCGGAAAGCTCGGCGGCGCTCTCGGGCGATCCGCGCGTGGTGCTTGTGGTGACGTCCGAGGAGTATGACACGATCAGCGTACTCACAGAGGAGGGACCCTTGTCCGAGGGAGCTTGGACAGGACCCCTAAGCGGCTCGGGTGCCGATGGAGTACTGAGTAAGCCGTTGTCGCTGCGGGAAGCGTGGATGGCATTCCCGGGGTCCTTGCCGTTGGAAGCGTCAACCGCGTTCCGAGGTAACCGGTACCCGTGCGATGGCTTGTCGTGAACTGGTACTGCGGCGTCGATGAAGGAGGCTTGAGCCGCCGCGGAGGCCTGGACGCCGTCCACGGACGGTGCCTGAAGCGCCGACAGATTGGCAGGTGGTGGCGAGGAGGCATGTACGCCGTCCCTGGGCGAGAGGAGCCCGTGCGCATTGTTGCCGCGAAGTAGCACGTCACCGGACAAGTAGTTCCCTGGAACCACAATGGAGGCCTGGACGCCGTCCGCTGGTGGTGGGATGGGTGCTTGCCGCGGTGGTCTGCTTGCGGGTTCCATCAGCGAGGAAGCGTGACGGCGTTCCTCTGGAAGACGCGTTGCCTCAAGCTAACAGCTGGGGTTGGCCGAAGCCTTTCGACGGCTGCGCCATTTTAAGGAAGAAAAGACAGAGACAGCACCCTTGCTGCGGGCCGGCTGTTCTATTCTGCCTCGTCTTTCTCTTCCTCGTGCTGGTCAAGCACGAGGGCCCAAGCTACGCTTCCGCTCATGGTCCTCACAATATATATATATATATTGGTATGTTCCCGCTGTTCCCACTTTCGAGCTTTTGTTTATTACGTGGCAGCAACTTGGTCAATTTGATTAAAGGCGTAGGCAGGTGAAGACAGAAAATTATGCGTTGTTAGGTCACGGCAGGTATGATGACATCAGGTTACCTGTGTCTCTCAAATTAACCATACATGGTAAAAAACAACCAAAGGTCACAGTTACAAAAACCGCGAAGCATTGAAACAGAACGAACTGCGCAAGACGTCAATAAAAACGGTCGTAGTCCTATCGAGCCTATATTTGTTGGTGCCTTATCTCAGAAATAAAAAAAAATTAATAACATAGTTTTCGTGCGCGCCAAGGCAATTACGAATGCATTTTTTTTCGAAGAACGGCAGCATTCGCTTTTACAACGCTGTCGTGATGACCACCGCAACCAGCGGTGAGCTTACACTTTGCTTGCCTCTCGCCACTTTGTGGTAACGCGAGCTGCAAACAGAGATATTCACGGACGCCGATAGCAAAGCGACGATTCAGGGGTGTAGGCGCACACAGCACACATGAAGCAACGAGCCATGTCAAGTCGCCTAGCATTTGCGAACGTAGCAAATTATTTGCAAGTTAGGGCACCTGCGTAACAATTTACGAGCTTTAAGCAGTCGCCTGACTCTCCTGTAAATGATGCCAAGTGGAGACACGCTGGCGCAGGGATGACGCTTTCTCGCATTCTGTTCATTGCTTTCACAACGTACCGAGAAGTCATGTGCGATAGGATAACTCACCTGGGCTTTTCATGGACCACAACACCAACGCCTATGCTGACGGCGCCTTTTTTTCCTTAGAGTGTAACAGCTATCGTAACCATAAAAAAGAAAGATTTTAAATCTGCGCTAGCTAATCTGCCACCGCTTCTTGTTCGTAAACGTAATCAACGATCTTCGATTGACAAACATTGTACATCGCATTTGTCTTCGCTACGCAGAAAGCTAACAGCTACCGTATGTTTAAATACAACTAGGCTAAAACGAGCCAGCATTTCGGTTAGAACATTTAGTTAGATGTACCTGGTTTGTGAAAGCATCTGTGATACCTGCTTGTGTTTTAAATGTGAATGTCGATGATTGAATAACACCTCCAACGAAAGACTGCTTTCATATATATGTTTATGGTACCCATGTTAATACATAACTATGTTTACACACTTTACGAGGTAGGAGCACGGAACAGCCCATGCATCACCGCCGGAAAACGCTAAATCCGGAAAACGTGGCTTTACTGGCACTAGCTGAAAAACAAGAAAACGTTTTGCACATATGGTATATTTTAAGGTAACAATAAACATCAAAGCTTTGAGTAAAAGAACCGCTTAAAGTAATAAGCCATGTATATAGGTGAAGGATGTATGCTATGAGCCATGAAGATGTAAAGTTGATAAGTGCCTAGGGTCCGAATTACTGTTGGGAAGGTTTAATTTGAACTAGTTGGTAATATATGCAAACTTGAAATCTTATATCGCTGCGAACGTGCATGCAATTTTTGTTTACTTCCTGCCGTTCCACAGTGATATAACAACTGCTGTAGATCACGCCCAACAGGAATACTAGTGGTATTAGTGCCTAAGATAGGGCAACAAAATATATTTAAAATTGGGCAATTAGGTATGCGGAAAAAATGTGTCGACACATAGTTAATTGTTAAAAACAGCCGTTCACTGTTGTACTATAGAAACATATTTATTTATGATATTCATGCTCTCCTTTCTTTAAAAACACTGAAATTCTGTAGAAATATACTGCAGTTAGGTATTAAAATAGCCGTACATCAGGCGTCTTCATCCTCCTGGTGGACCGTAGTTAAAATGGCTCAACTTGGTGACACGTCTTATACAAATGTGCAATCTTATATCCCCGCGTTTCGAAATAAGCACTAAATAATTTTAAATAATGTTTAGGCACAGGGTTGAGGTGTCATGAAACGCCGAGTATTCTGTTGGATTTTTGTAAAGCAATAGCTTGAAAACAACCTAATGAAACATGAGATCTTTGCCTTACAAAAATATGCACTTTCAATGTAGTTGCTGCAAGACAAAGAAGTGCTCCTTATAAGCCGCGGCATATATGGACGACCAGATTATCCTATGTGCGTGCAATCACGCTCACTTGGATTATATGAACAGATAATTCGCGCCAATTTCAGCTATTATGAAAAAGATTTACAGGTGAGTACGTGCAGTATTTTTTTATTGCAACAGATCCTTTTTTCGTTACGAAAAATGCGCTACCACGCTCTTGCTCGCTACATAAAGCAACTCGCCCGTCATAGCAACTCATGCGCAATGAGATATACGAATTTTGCAGGCGAAACCTAGTTTCTGACTTTTACGGAATAAACTTCAGCGCTTGTTACACCTGGTGATAGGTGAGATCTACCGTACATGCTTTGCTTATCCTTGTGCTAGTGCTACCAGCGTTCTGTGACCGTTAGGCTATTGAGAATAATATAATTTTCAGTTTAACATGCGAGATTAGAACTTGACTGCATTTTATTGATTGTATTGCTACTGTCCACTCATACATATTCGTCAATCCAAAAACTGAAAGCGATTATGCGTGCCTTGCTTTACGTCTGCTGGCTTCTATCTGGCCAGCTGACCAGTTCACCTACTGGTATACTTCCGCCTAGCATGGTCGATCGATGTCCGACGCGCCCCGACTGACGACGAAGTTATGTAATGCACACGATCTAGAGCACGCCAACATGGCTTCAGGTGAAGACGCGTCAACGTTTTGTATGTTCGCGACCACTCATTTAGTCGCCATCTGGCATCCTCGCTACCTTGGAGATTTCTGGCATACTGATGACGGCGCGTCGGGCGAATGACACTGCAAAGGGCCATCTGTCATCTGGTTTTAGGGATCGTAAGGAATAGGTCACACTAAGTATATGTCGCAGCAGTAGCTATTCCTACATCTCACAATAGTCTGGTCGACATGCTGCCTCCATTTGCTGCAGATGACGACATGTACCGAGACGTCTTTTCCTGCATACCGAATATGCTGGCCACCAGAAGAAAGCTTATACGAGTCTACGATGCTCATTCAGCCACAATGCTTGAAAACCTCTTTGTCGAAGGGCTTTTCTTTTGTTTTTATGATCATGAGAATCGCGGAGAGCGTGCCACAGCCCGCCGATGATCATAGGAGGCAAAAACGCAGAGCACCACGTCCCGTTTAGCCCGGCAGGCAAACGCCAATACAATCCCGTGTTGCGAACCAACCAAGGTCAACCGTATACGCCGTGAAGTGGTTTACTGGCGGTCGATTGACTCTAGGGCTATGAATAACGAGGTAGCGTGAGGCACCGTCGAGCAAGACAGCTGAGACCAGAAGCCCTGGCAGAATGAGCAGAACATTCGCGAGGCTGCTGGACGGAAGCGTCTCTTCACAACGCTGACAATGATACGCTATTCGCCCTATACGAACTGAAGGCCGCATATCCGACTACTTATAATCATCAGACCTGACTTCTCTATATCTACAGGCTTACCATTCGCTAAGTTTATTCGCTAGAAAATAACTAGAACTGGTACATCCTTTTGTTTCCTTCATCGGGAAAATTTCGTTTTGGACACTGCTGTCAGTTAAGATGCTTGAACGCCGAACGCAGTCTTACCTTGTTATAGACTCCAAAAGATTTACTCCTACTTAACACAACAAAAACATAACAAAATTACATAGACGTTTCGCCACCTATGGGGGTGGTATCCGCAGTATACACTTGCATCAAATGAGCGGTGGACGCCCTGTCCACTGCTAGTCACATATACCCTTGTAAACGTCCGGTAGGGGGCCGTGGTTGTTGTCGCAAGCCGATTTGTCGCGACGGATGAAATAAGATCGAAATTTAGCAAGTCGTACGTCCATGTCGGTGGAGAAGACCGTCATTTTGCTTCGGTTTTGCTTGAAGCAAACCTATTTCGGTTTCGCCAACACGTTTTACCATCAAATTGAAGGGTGCACTATGGGAAGTCCTGTTTCTGTTGCCATGGCAAACGTAGTGATTAAGCATGTCGAAACACGTGTGCTGGACTCACTACCCTTACAAGTGAAGATGTAGATACTGTAGGTACGTGGATGACACATTTGTTTTTCTGAAAAGGGCAAATCTGGGGGCCTTCCATGAGGCGCAACACAGTGTACGCCACGCCATCCAGTTCTTGTGCAAAACAAGAAAGACAATGTCTTGCCTTTTTTTGGATGTGCTGTAAGTAGGGCTGATAATGACAGAGTGGAAACGACAGTGTACCGGAAGCAATATGACGCCAGTAATATTTTGTCCTTCCAATCTCATAATCGACCGAAGAAAAATGGTCCACCGTGAGCACCTTCTTCTCACGTTGTGAACTCGGTGTGCTTTAATCAGCAACTGCGGCTACATGAAATGGAAAACGTGCTTGGTGCACTGGAACAACGGCATTATCCGAAGACGTTTATTAACCACACCCATAAGCGCATTCGAAAAAGAAAGAGGAGTGCGCGACGAGAAAAGACGACGTCCATTGTGTCTATTTTTATGTTCAAGGTATATAAGACTGTTCGGAGAGCCTTGGGCCGCTCGAATAGAAACCGTTTTTAAGCCTCATTACACCTTGCGACACGTGTTCGCTGAGCCCAAGGACTGCACACCTGCGAACGACCAAATCGGGGTCGGTGTACAAAGTACAGTGCGGGGATTGCAGCGTTATTTATTAGGCGAAGCAGGCAGGAAAGATCACGAGGCTAAAAGAACAGAAACATGACGTCGCCAAAGGCACCCACGACACACGTTCCAAGACAGGGCTCGTTGAACACTGCTGGACAACAGGGCACACCTTCTACTTCAACAATGCAACGACGCTGACTTGGGAACAAAAGTACTGGAAAGGAAAACTCTTGAAATCGTTGTTCATACGTCGCGACAAAGCGGCTTGCAACAACAACCGCGGCCACCTACCGGGCGTTTACAGGGACATAGGGGACTAATAGTGGAATGGGTGACCCCCGCTCATTTGGTGCCACTTTATAGTGAGGGTGCTACCCCATAGGTGGCGGCGAAGCGTCTATGTAGTTTTGATATATTTTGTTGAGATAAGTCGCAATAACTGTTTTAGAATCATGAATTGAACCTGCTTTTGGAACAGGTTTGCATTGTTATAGACGTGGGTGAACTGACTGGTAGCGTAGCCAGAAATTTCTTTCGCGAGGGGGGAGAGGGTGAAGCATACTTTATGTATACTTGTGCGGCATTTGTATTTGTGCCTGTGTATATGCACACGAAAAATTGAAACTTCTTAGGCGGGAGGGGGGGGGTTGCAACCCCAAACGCCTTCTCCTGGCTACAGAACTTGGACTGAAGATACACTTATCTGCTCTTGGTGTGAGCTCGCTAAATATTGTTTGGTAATTACAGCAGCTTGCGTGCCTTTCAAGTACCTACCTCTTGGGTTGTTAATTGCTACCGCTTCTCCACTGCTCGCCACTATTCGACCCAAAGCGAGTCATCGGTATCAGCACGCACAGAAGGCAGCGCTTGTTAGAGCGAATCGCTTTCACCATGCCTACACACATTACGCTTTAAGCTCCTAACCGACGACATGCTCAAACCTGGTCTGACTGCTAAGTGCAAAGTTGAGGACCGTTGCTGTTAAGAGAGAGGGCGTCGCACTTTGAATGTTGAGTTTGTCAAATAGGAACACGCTCATGAGATTCACATGACTCACCATTGGCTGTTACGAGCAAACATACAAGCTTTTGCACAAGCAATATTCGAGGGAAGTATTACACGCTGATATCCAAGGCAGGCGTTTTAGGCAAGTGTTTGAAGAGCGTGATTAGTTTTGTCAGCATAATCCATCACCAAGTATTCGTTTGCTCCAAGTACTACTACACACCTAATAGAGGACGAATCGGTGTATGTCGTGCAGGACACAGCGCTGGTGCACATTGAAATAAATAAATAAATAAATCAATACACCTGCCAATGTGCGGCCTATAAATGTAAAGCGTGAGCACTTGATGTTGGGCATTAAAAAATAAAATAATAACAACGAGACGCTACTGAAACATCACTTAAGGGCGTTGACATTGAAGAGCGGACGATCTAACGCAATTGCATGTAGAGCAGTGTTTTATGCTGACTAAGCCTTTTAATGACGTCGAAAACATTCACAATGCAGCCGGGAATGATTTGCGAAAATTTTGAAGCGTATGCAAACAGCCTTGAGTTGACAAAGTCCGTCGAACTACCCCTCATAGCAAAACCTGATATCCGTGCCCCTTAAATCACTACTAATTGCTCGTACTGGTGTGATATGGTGATGCGCATATTAAAAATAAACTTGGAAGTATCTGCTATCATTGAATATTCTTTTCCTTCCTACATGCCAAAATTTTCGATAATTAGCGTGCGGTTTTCAATATCTTGTTCGAGTTCACTGCGTGCTCGTAGAAGTTATGCAGATCTGAAAATATGCCCTTCTAGTTTAGTTCAGGGTAGAATTGTGATTTATATACGCTTTATGTGCCTGTTTGCTTCGGCTTCAAATTTTTGCATAAAATTATGGAAAAATGAAGTACGAAAAACAGCGATGCTCGTCAAGACATGCATAGTCACTCGATAAGCTTCCAAAGATGTATTTAATTAGCATGGACCCACGTCATTAGAAAATTCGCATAAGTGAGGTATTTACATAATCAAGCTTATTGTGATTATTGCAAGAGTGGTGGACAAAAAATGATAACTAAATACGCATTACCTTGCGTCAATAGGAAACGTATATTTCTATCAGGCTCGCGTAATGAGTGGCTAAGTGGTCAACTACAAAATAGTCGCTTACAACTTAGAAGGCAGCGGCATTTCCTCCTCAAAGGCGGATGAACACAAGCCTGCACCAATGGGCGTGCACTCGCGACTGACGTCATGAGCGGGACGACCGGTGGCTCCGCCTTCGGAGAACATCGGGACGTGCATGAGCGGGATTGTTTCTTTAGTCGCGGAGGTGATCGGCAGCCGCGCTTCGGTCGTCAGGGCGGGTCCTCTCCTGCCTTCTAAAGTTGTATCCGACTATAGTGGCATGGAAGGTTGGACATTCGTGAAACATGTTAGATACATTTCTCAAAGTAAGTACCCTATTTGCAGGACTTGAGGACACAAGGACACAGGATATATCGGTAGGTACCGTCAAGTACACATGTGCCAGTTTTTTGTAGATGGATATGTCAAGGTTAACTAATAAGGCTGATTATTGTGATATTTCAATGCGAAACTGTACATCGGTATGTTTTAAAAAATCTACTTTTATAGCGTAGAAGCGAAAATACTGACTTGACGAGAGCAATGTAACGTCGGTAAGCCATTATATTGGACAATGTGTCAAGGAATCGGTTTAAATTTTTTTTCCAAATTAAGAGAACTGCGACATTTGCTTGCTGCCTATGACGCTTGTTTTTCTGTGTCGCCCAACATCTTAAGACGACTGGAGAAATTTACTTCGACAGTAATATCAGAAATTGATATAGTTATCTGCCAATTTTAAGAGCAAATGTTGCAAAACAACAATGCATATCAGGTGACATGTGTAGTGGGATTCTCTCTAGTGTTAGCAATACTGGACCATGATCTCTGCTTCAGCTCTCGCGATAGCTATATACAGGAATAAGCTTACCTAGGTTAATATTATTATTTACGCAATATCCTCGGACTTGCATGTTGATTACGTCATTTATTGCGAAAGTTTGAACGCTCCATGGCTGCAGTGTAGAAAGACGTGAGTAGACGGGCGTTCATTGAGAACTCACTGAGTTGTGTGAGCGTCACTCATCTCACATATTTTTCTTCCTCCTGCCATTGAACCACTCGCACCTTACAAATGTTATAGAAGAGGAAATTGACATCCCTCTGCTTGTAGCACATAGCTTCATGAAATGTTAGGAAGTCAAAGGATAGGTGTTCACCCCGGCTTCAAACCCCAGATCTGGGCAAATTTTTCGTCAGGAGTTTTTCCTTTTGAGAAATGCTTGTGGATTTCCTGGTAATGTTTTGCTACAAATGGGTGTATGTTCATTTGCTTTT